>NW_026874648.1:0-169251 GCF_032173495.1 Musca vetustissima
GCATTTAGGTCCAGGTTCTATATAAAACATCATACCAATTCAATGTTTAGCGTGATGGACAGTATTGGGATTCAAAACTAATATATAAGCTTGGAACGTGAGCTATATCGGCATTAATTAGGCATAACCCCTTATATAATAAAAACAGTATTCGCTAATGTCTACATAATGTTTTCAATATAGGCCCCGCCTTAGTATGCCTCATATAAATGTGTCCTCTAAATTGGAGTATTTTCAGGATTTTATACACATGCTTCACCCTACCATGCGTTAATAATATATGTCAACATTTTGGGGTTTTGTGATTTTAGGGAAAACCCCCATTGAAATTGTTGAAATTTCTATTTGGTTTACAACAATCGAATGGTATATTGGCGTTGTATGGTCCTTATATTTTCATTTCAAAAATTTGTCAGTATTCCTATGGTGGAGGGTATCCAAAGTTCGGCCCGGCCGAACTTAGCGCTTTTTCACTTGTTTATTCGTTATAATATTTAAGAGATCCATTTTCAGACTGTCAGACTTTCAACTGATAAGGGAAAAATTAATTTAAAAATTTAGTTTGACAGAAGTCGAATTCCAGTCACATTTTTTAAAGCCCCTCTGTATTTTGTTTATAACGATCGGGTCTTTTTCGATGGTATTATCAACGTAACGGCATCGTATCAAATATATATATAAATATGTTACTGCCTTCGACTGATAGCAATGTAGCCAACAACAGACAAAGAAAACCTAATTGAATTAATTGAAACCGGGAATTAACCTTACACAGTCTATAGGCTTAATACAACCTTCTGATACTTCAAGAAAAACATTATTTCAATACATGAAAAATTCCATTCAAAATAAATTGCAACAAATGTCAATCAGGCTGGAAACCGTTTGTACATTAAAACTTATTTAAAGTTTATCTTTTTGTCACAGCAGAGGAAACGACGAATGACAAAAATGCATTGTGTATGAGTCTGTTTCCCTTTTCCGTTTAAATACAATACAAATTGGCAGGATTTCATTTGTCATTTGTTGTTGCTGTTGTCCTGCGACATACCTTACCATAATTGGTCACACAAAGAATGATGAATTCTTTTTCTGCTCGGCGAAGTTCGATTCAAGCTCAGACTTCATTATCATTTAATGAATTTGTCTGACTTGTTTGTTGTCGTCCTGTGGGCATTGTTAAAGTTCGACCAAAGTAATGGAGGTTACTAGGCAGCCGGTGGGATTGACAATTGAACTGTGTATATTGACTTCATATGATAAGGGATTTAAAATGGGGGATTTTTTTATTTGTTTGGTGTTTTTTCTGTATAAAAAGAAAATACATTCAGGTCAAGTCAAAAGGAATAAAAATGCATTCGTTCGTTTTTGTGGTTTTGTGTTCAAGTGAAATTAATAAGATACAATTGAAAGTAACAGAAATAATGTAAATAAATGCATGCAGTTAAGTAGGTGTTGTTAAATTGAATAAGCTACATAATAAGGGAAAATTGCTTACTTCTTCCTCATTACTTCTTCCCCATTGGAAAGTCAATTTAATAGATAAATAGGAGATCATTTTTTCAGAAACCATGGGTACATATTTGTATGCTAACTTGAAATTTGAATTTATCTCAATTACAGCCCCCGGTTTTTGTTAATGAAACTTTACAAAATTGTCCGCCTTGAAGATTTTCAGTTTTATTACCCCATATGAAATATAAAAATCTTTTTAAATCTGTTTAATTTTTTATCTTCAATCATGTACCATATTTGAACCTTCAAAAATATACCTCAGTAACTATGGAGCACTACTACTACCGTTTGCAATATATTCGTACGTAAATTCAACAGGATATGAACAAGAAAAAGAGGAAATATCGTAATGTTCCAATATGTTCATCATATTTCAACCATACTCCGAAAAATTGTTGCATCTCCATGCAGTAAGTAAAGGTAGATAGACGTTCAATGGTTTTAGTCTTCCATTGCCAAAGGTGGTTTTTTGTAATTTTTGCCACTAACCAAATATGCTCAGAGAAAGGTGAAATGGAAAATGAACTAACTTATATATTTGGGAAATATTATAAACAATATTCATAAGCAATTTGGGGAAGATTTATTGGTACTATGGTGCGTATACCTGTTATAATGAAGTATACGCCTGTAAGGTAAACGCATAAGAATCTGTTGTTTAAAATCAGATCAAATAAAACCTGTAAGGAAATGACAAATGTAGGTTAGGAGAATATATGAGACTTTATACATTTAAACAATGCTTTACAAAATTTAACCTACAATGATTTTGATTAGGTTTGTACAGTAAGTCGATCGTACCGGAGTAGCATCTTTGGAGGACCATTGACACAATGGGCGAAATATACGCATAAACATACAATATATGGATATAAGAACCGACGTCTGACAATCCATGTAAATACCATTCCACATGTATGCAAAATTGCATGTCAATCGGCTAGGTAAAACAAATCTGAATATAATCATGTTAGTCTTAATTCGGTAATAGCAGAAACTTTGGTTATTTGGAGCACCATTTAGAGAGACAAGACGATGCCTACCAACTATAGAAGAAATAAGTCTCTTTTATACCCTTCACCACACTGTGGTACAGGGTATTATATCGTTGTGCATATGTTTGTAACAGGCAAAAGGAATCGAGATAGACCAATTGGTCCTTTTTGAGAATATGCATAGAATCACTTTCTGAGTCGATTTACACATGTCCATCCGTCCATGTATTTTTGTGAACAAAGTACAGGTCGCATTTATGATCCGATTTGGATGAAATTTGACACAGCTCATTTATGTGGCCCAAGAACGAACCCTACCGAAATTGGAAAAAATGGGTTCAGATTTAGATATAGCTCCAATATATATTTTCGTCCGATTTTAGGTAAATGGTGCACCAATGTCCCTATATATGTTACGATTTGCACGAAATTTGGTATGGCCTACTGAATTAAGTTTAGAATGATGCGTACCAAGTTTCGTGAAAATCGGTTTAGATTTAGATATAGCTCCCATATATCGTTTCGCCCGATTTTAGGTTAATGGTGCACAAAAGTCCCTATATATGTTTCGATTTGCACGAAATTTGGTATGGCCTACTGAATTAAGTCTAGAATGATGTGTAGCTCCCATATATATGTTTTTTTTTATTAATTTATTTTTAAGAAAAATATTGTAGTCTGTCTGGAAGAAAGTCCGTCACTACAAGAAAAATCTGCCCTGAAAAGGAATGTTCTGCCAAATGTCCGAACCATGACACGGTTGAATTTAATTCGTAGATACAATTTCGCAACAATAGTCGACATAAATACAACTTATCAAGTAACGACATTTGTAAGCCACATTGCCCAATATGCCTGATGAGCCGCTTAACCAATGGCGCACTATGTCGCGAGTTCTTATAAACAGTGCCCAAAAATAGAAGGAGTTATCGTAAGTTAATGAAATTTGGTACATGTGCTTATTATTGGCCTAAAGAGCAACTGGCAAAAAATTGGATAGTTCGGACTAAGATTTTGTATACCTCCCATACAATGGGTCTTGAGAATGTCACCCTTTTTGGCCTATAAAATCTTTAATATTCAAACAAATTCAATGAAAATTGGCAATTTACATTTAATTAGGCCTCTAAAGCAACTGACCAAAAACTGGGTAGATCGGACCAAGATTTGATATACCTCCCATACAAAGGGTCTTGAAAATTTTACTATTTTGGGCTATATAATCTTTAATATTCAACCAAATTCAATGAAAATTGGCAATTTACTTTTACTTATGCCTATAAAGCAACGGACCAAAAACTGGGTAGATTGGGCCAAGATTTGATATACCTCCCATGCGAAGGGTCTTGAAAAATCCGCTTTTTTGACCTATAAATTTTTTATATTCATCCAAATTGCAGGAAAATTTTCATGTCTTCTTCCAAATTACATCAAATTTGGGCGAAGAAAGTAATAGGTGCTGTAATTTAGTTGTTGGCCCATATTTCAGGTACCTACCATACCAAAAGTCCCTAAAAATGTAATTTTCTGTACTATAAAATCGTTATATGCAGCTAAATTAAGTATAGTAGTTTTATTTTTGTTATTTTTATTATAATAAAATATTTGATGCACTTTAGTTACTAATAAATTAGTTTTTTATCATTGACAAAATTTTCAGAGATATATATAAAATATTGTCTTCCCAAATGTACGATTTAGTATTATCCACGTTATAATCTCGGGCCTTTACTTTATGGCTGTTTAAGGAAATTACAAGGTCGGATTGTAATATAAAATTCTAAATATCCTTATTTAACTCGGCTTTAACAAAAGTTCGGGCTGCTACTAATTATTTGTTGGCATTTGAATATTGACTTGTTAGCATCTTGCGAAAGTCGCTGAAAAGGTATTGTACTGCACTTTGCATATCCCATGCCATGAACTAATATTTTTCTGTATGAACTTTCCACAAATGTAATTCATGTGCGACATCTAAATTTAGATTATAAGATTATGTCTCAAATGATCTGATAAATAAGTATAATCTTCAAACTGACTGAAAATTTATTTAAAAGCTATATTTAAAAACCAATTCTCCCATATCTTCGCTTCGAATAACGTTTTTACCACTTAATTGCAAATTTTATGTAAAATATTGTATTTTTTCTATGTTCTGAATACATATTCTCCTTCCTATTTGACCCCAATAACTTATTTAATTGTATACATAACATATTTGACCATTCGCTTCTAACCATTTCATGAATATGCCATATTGAAATCGGTTCAAATATAGATATAGCATAGCTTCCATATATAATTTCGAGCTATTCATGGTAATTGTTAACCAAGTATTTAATGGATGTTTGATTGAGATTAAATTTTAAACCGTGAAGCACACCAAGTAGCGTGTGTCATGTTTGCTTTAAATTGATTTACAAAATTTAGCAAAGGTTGCAGAATGGCATGTGTTGGGTTGATGTTAGCCGGTTTACTTATAGTTAAAGATCACATATTTCAGTTCATTAAATTTCATGTCAATGTTCCTTCAAAAATGCGACGTCTGTTAGGATAATTATGTAGAATATACCCAAAGTGGTAAAGGTGCTATCTAGATAGCACCTTTAATTTCGCCCGATTCCATCTCAACGGTTCTCTAAAGATTCTATGTCTGTTTAATCTACAGGATATTGTAGATATTAAGATCTCCCAAAGTGGTAAAGGGTATCATATAGTCGGCCCCATCCGACTTTTGAACTTTTGAAAATTACAGCTTTGAGGTAGCCAGAGACTTAATCTACCTCGGTACCACCATAAACAAAGCAAATAACATCAGTTTAGAAACAAGGTCACCTCGCGCCAGAATAAACTCCCACTCTGAAAGACACTGCTACTACCCGTACTGGTGTATGGATTTTAAGCATGGGTACTTGCGCAAGCAGAAGATGCAGCTCTTGGAGAGTTTGAGAGAAAAATTCTTCGAAATATCTACGGGCTGATCTGGGTCGACGTCGAATGAACTACGTGCTATACCATCTATACATGGACATTGACACAGGCTGAAGTACCAAGCTGCAGCGACTACGGTGGCTAGGCCATGTTGTGCGAATTGATGAGGATGGCCCAGCTCAAAAGGCATATAAAGGCGAGGCCAAGAATAGCATCAAGAATCAAATGAAGAATAAAAATCAAGTGATAGAAGATAATATATCGAAGCATGGTCCTTCAAATTGTTAAAATTGCGCTCGAGATCGACGACCCTTGAAATATTTTCTAAGTTCGGCTTATGGAAAAAAATTTCTGTCTCGAGCAAGCCAAGTTTACGAGCAATTAATTTTAGTTTTATGGGTCTCGAATTCGATATCTGTCAAATTAAGTTGTTAAACAATTTTTTTACTTTTCAGTTGAGAGCCACACATTGACAAAAACGTTTTTGGGTTTTACACAATTTGGGTTCGATTTAGAAATATCCATCTGTCTGTCCGGCCGTTCGTCTATCTAGCGGGCTGGAAGGGAGTAACCGATTTCATTCAAACCTTGCACATAGTAATATTTCTTCCAAACTTATTTCAAGTTCGAAGGTGGGGAATATCGGTCCACTCCTTCTGGTACCTCCCCACAAAATGGTTAAAACTGTACAAAAAAAAAAAAAAAAATACAACCTATAACCAGTACCAAGGCTAGATCAAATTCGATTATGGGAGCCATTAGTCAATTCCTTCTGGTACCACTCCCTCCTCTTTCTGGTACCACCCTCGCAAATCTTGTTAATATAATTTGAAGTAAATTGAAACCCCGGTTTTATTAACATTAAAACCGTAACTTCTTTAAAAAAAATCCACCTTATATAAAGCGAATAATAAAGACTGTGTAGACTTCCCAAGACCTCCACAAACCACAGGTATATATCTGTCGAAAATACCGACTGACACTTTTTTACTTGTTGGTTGTGGTTCAGTTTGCTTCTGAAGTTCTATATTTTGACATACCCCCATATAGAGCCCATTGTTAGTATTTTGAGTGTTTTAACCGGATTTTCTCATCGAAGTGTCTATAATGCCTTGAAATAGCATCGCATATTGGCGGAAAATTCTTTATATTGGTCTAAGTTTTTTTAGGTTTGAACAGTATTTTTCCAACGAATTTTTGAAATAGCTTCCTGTGTTGACATAGACACCATATAAAATGGCCGAGATTTTGCGTGTTCGATAGCAATCGCTACTTTGACAGCACCACAAAAAGGTTCCGCCCCATTTTCGGTACAATAAAGGTTTTTGATCATATCGGTTTCCCATAATAAATATCGTTGCAGAAATCATTTAATACATGCCACATTCCCTGCTTAATGTTCGGTATGTTGAATTTCCTATCCCAGTTTATTACCCGAGTGTGTGTAAGTTGGACATTATTTTTTTGAGTATGAATAAATAAATATATAAATGTCCCGTTCGAATTAAAAAATATTTAATGCACACCAAATTGTGGAGGTTATAAAAGTTCGGTCGAACTTAATAACGTTTTTAGATGTTTACTTATTCTTGGCAGAAATTTCGGTTATACACTATGAAACAGCTTCCGTTAGAACTCATCACCAATTCGGACCCATTGAAACCAATTTTGGTATCGGCGATCTGAGTCCAATAATGGACAGGAAATAACTACGGTGTGTTTGGTATACAACGACAACGATAATTTACTATCGGTTCAGAATTATATAGATAGTACAAATTTACATCTGCAACATACTCGAAGTAGTGACAACTTATGTCATTTCCCTGCAATTTCATAATATTTTTTCTTACAATTGAATGCATTTTTTGCATTTCAGATATAATATGGATTTTTGGCACAACGTCCATATGAATACACAACCAACAAGTGATAGTTGCCAAGTAAAATTGTACTTCACAGTAAGCAGCTAACAAAAGAATATTCCAACTGTAGGACACTACAGTGGTATCAAAAGACATGGTTATAACTAATATTCCTTTTGAGTTCAGAAAACAGGATCTTAGACGATCTTAAAGAGAGCATTGTCTTTTATAATATAAATTAATTTTTTCATTCAAAGGGAAATTTGGAAATTCCAATATTTTCGAACACAAATCCTGTTAGAAAATAAGGAAGATCTTAAGATACATTCTTGAATTATTGTAGGTTCGAATTAAATAGAAACCGTTAATATGAGCCTGGGTCCCCTTTAAACACCGTAACAATCGTGTCTATAATACTTTCTTTACCATAATGGTTTACAATTTCATAATTAATTTCATAACTGGAGGCACATTTTAGGGGATTTGAGAGTTGAGAGTTTATAATGAGGTCCATATTATTTTACGCACTGTATCACAGTTACCCATTTAAGACCGGTAATAACACACGCATCCCTACAAATAAATAACAAGGGTTGTCATATTTCTTACAACAGAGAAGTTTACTTAAAATAGTCGTATATTTGCTTTAAAAAAAAGGTAACTAAAGGTAGTCAGCCATCCAGCCAGCCACTATGAATTGTTTAAGATAGGACACTGCACCCAAGTACTTACTTCTGGCCTGAGCCAAGAAAAGAGTACGTCAACTGCAATTGTGGAATATTGTCTATGTTTAAAGAAACGAGTAGACAGGCACTGTTTTAAGATTTGCTCAACAGTATAAGTATTTAAAATAAGGCAGTTATTGTAATAAATTTTTGTTAATATAAAATGAAATTTCTTTTGACAACAACAAGGAAGACATGTTTTTAAGTAGAAAACTTTATATATCCTTTGCAATAAAATGCACGTCCAGACGAAACGTTTGAATTGAATTTTTTACAACTCAACTAAAATATCGTCGTCATTTTAACATCCGAACACCACCCAGTCACAATATGATTAGGAACTTAGTCTCCCGTTTTGAGGAACATGGAAGAGTGTTAGATCTCCCTGGATGAGGAAGAGACCGATCTGTCCGCAATGAAGCAGTTGTGGAGGCTGTACGACAGAGTGTAAACGAAGATCCATCTGTCTTTACTCGTCGTCGTTGTACTCAATTGGGAATCCCTAGAACATCCCTGCAAAGAATTTTGAAGCTGGATCTTAAAATGTTTCCGTATAAAATTCAAATGGCACAGCAACTGCTACCCCAAGACCATCAGACACCCCTGCAATATGCTATTCGAATAATTTCCAGAAATTGTGATTTTGCTTGGCCTCCCCGTTCACCAGATTTGACCCCTCCAGACTTTTTTTGCGTTGAAGAAAGTTGTGTATATCAATAAACCCCAAAAAATTCAAGAGCTTAAGCACAACATTCAAGCAGAAATAAGCAAATTGGAACCAGAAACTCTACGGGCAGTAATGGAAAATGCTGTTAAAAGAGCCAATTTTTGTTTGCAAGAAGATGGACACAATTTGAGAGATGTTATATCTCACACTTAAATATAAAAAATTTCCATGAATTAAATATTTAAAAACATATAAATTCAAGAAAAATAAAAACAAAAAAAAATTACAGTTATTTTTAATCCTTCAGTCCTTTTTGGGCCACCCTGTACTTTGGAAAATGGTACTTTAAAAGTACGTAAAGATCTACATGTTGCTGAAATTAGGGCATTTGATATAAGGTGAACTGTGTTAGTTTCAAATAAGAATAATGTTTTGGAAATTGTGTGTCAAGGTAAGGCGGTTGTTATGTATATAGTTAGAAATATTTCAAAAATTTACAAAAGATTGACACTGAAACCCTTCTTTATGGAGACTGACATTTGATATTTGTTGAACCTAATTAAAATGAAATCGGTCAGAAATATATATGGGCTATGTCTGCATTTCTACAAAACGCAGATAGGCCATTCGAGGCTCAATTCTATGTGTTTTGCAAAATTTTGTGTCAATTTGATAAACATGAGGAGTTTGGTGTGCCATTTATTTAAAATCGGACGATTGTATATATGAGAGCATTATTTAAATTTGAATTTAGTTTAACAAAACTTTACACAGGTTAAGTTATACTAACCTCAGTACGTAAAATTCTGTGCTTATCGGCCAAATTTTTGTGGTCTTTGGTGTACCATTTATTTAAAATCGGACGGAAATATATATGGAAGCTATATCTATGGGAGGAAAATTTTGTGCCAATCGGAAATGTATTGAGTCTTTGGTGCTGTATTTACTTAAAATCGGACGAAACTATATATGGTAGCTATATCTAAATCTGAACTGATTTTTCAATAGGGTTCGTCCTTGGGCCAAATAAATGAGCGGTTCCAAATTCCATCCATTTCTGCGACCTGTTTACAATTTAACATAGATAGACGGACGAACATTCATAAATCGACTCCGAAAGTGATTCTATGCAAACCCCAAAAGGAACCATGGACCCATCTCGTTTCATTTGGCCTGTTAGAAACATATGCACAAAGACATAATACACTGTAGCACAGTGTTGTGAAAGGTATAAAAATATTAGCAAGTGGTATTCGGTTTAAGGGCGAAATAGTCCTACAATTACTCGAGAAGAAGTTTATATTTTAGAAAAATATCCCTTATTCGATTTTCAAACAAATATATATATAGCTATTTCTTCATAAACCAGCAAAGAACTTATCAACCCTACATACTTTACAGAACCGTTCCATAAGCCGAGCTTTAAAAAATCCTAAGCGCTTCGGCCTTGTACGCATCTCCTCCAATTTGAAAGACCATATTTCGAGGTGTTATCTGAGGCTGAGGCACAACATGGATTAGACTCCGTAATCGCAGCAGCTCAATACGACTGACTATGTCGATGACCGCGAATAAATTGTAGAGCTCGTGGTTCATTCGACGCCGATATTCAGCGTCGACGTAGATCGGCCTGTAGATCTTTCGGAGAAATTTTCTCTCAAACACTCCAAGAGCTGCCTCATCTGCTTGCGCAAGTACCCATGCTTCAGATCCACATAAGGGCACGGATAGTATCAGCGTCTTGTAAAGTGAGAGTTTGGTCTGGCGGGAGGTCACCTTTTTTCTAAACTGTTTACTTAGACCATAGTAGCATCTGTTGGCCAACACTATCCTTCTCGGAATTTCAAAACTGAAGTCATTAGTTTTATTTATGGCGGTACAAAGATATATAAAATCTTTAACTACCTCGAAAGTGCAGTTCTCAAGTTTCACAGTTAGTCCGAGTGTACTAGACGATACCATCAGCATGGTCTTCTCGCCGTTTACTGCCAGACTCACTTTGGCAGATTCCCTCTAAATTTGTCAAAGGTGGCTGTTACCACTCCCAATGTTCGACTAATTATATCGATTTCATCGACGTAGGCGAGTAACATGTGTTGTTTGGTGTACATAGTGTTATTTCTGTTCACCTTTGCGTCCCGTATGACCTTTTCCAGCAGGATGTTAAAAAGATCACACGACAAACTATCACCTTGTCTAAATTCTCGTTCGGTATTGAAGGGCTCCGATAGGTCCTTTCCGACTTTAACTGCTTGTGGCACTGAAAGTATTAATTTTGCAGGAATGCCGAACGCAGACATGGCTGTAAATACCTCTGAAAAAGGGGAGGGATCTGTTATCTAGATTGACGCGGATATTCTCCGCGGAGTGATAGCACGTCTTAGTTATTTGCTGTGCATTTACACACTAATTTATTAATATAAAAAGTGATTCTTAAGAACTAAATATTACAATATGACTTAACCTATCTTAGACTAATGTGAAAAAGAGAGAGAGAAAGTGTATCTGCCAAAACACATGGATTGGACACATACAATTCTTTATCCCACATGTGGCAAGCTACACAAGCTTATCAGTCTGTAGTGAAGATTACTCCCCGTAATCTTAATCAAACATACCACATGTGGCAATAGAAAAACTCCTTTCTTATTCTGGTGTACAAACATTGAACCAAAATAATATTCTATCTCAATTGGACTGTAAACAAAAATAGATGCCTGTTTAACTAAGTATTCTCTCCTTTAGACAAGAGACCCTCAGCAAGACATTCACTATATTTATTATTTAAAAACGATGTTCACTACGTGAACAACTTCTGAACCGATAATGATGTCGAATGCGGCTTTATAGTGGACGAATAGGTGGAATGAGTCGATGTGTTTTTTTCGTGGGTCTTTTCCAAGATTTGGTGCAGAGTGAAAATCTGGTCAATGGTGGATTTGCCAGGTCCGAAGCCGCGTTGGTATGGTCCAGTAATGTCATTGACCATTGGTTTTAGTCTTTAACACAGCACGCTGAAAAGCACTTTATATGCGATGGGAAGAAGACTAATTCATCTATAATTGACACATATCGTCTTGTCTCATTTTTGTGCAGAGGACACAGGATGCTGATGTTCCAATCATTGGTCATTCATTCCTCTAGGCAAATCATACTAATCAGGTGGTGCATGCTCCTGACCAGCATCTGACCACCAGTCTTGAATAGTTCGGCTGGTAACCCATCGGCTCCTGCTGTTTTATTACTCTTCAGCCGATTGATTGATATTCTGACCTCATCTTGGCAACGTGGTATACACTCTATACCGTCATCTATTATTGGTTCTGGCGTATCTTCTTCACCGCCACTATTTGATACCAGGAGCTTTTCAAAATGCTCCTTCCAAATCCTCAACACGCTGTCGTATCTATCACCAGGTTTCCTTCTTTATCAACCCATTACTCAAGAATTGGCATAATCAGTTCGGCTTTGACCCTAATATGTTTTACTTTGTAATATATATAATTTCCTTAAGAATAAATTCCATTTCCGACTTTAAATATCCGCTAAACATCTTCAGCAAAGAACACAATTTATTGTGTCACAAAAAATATCTATAGCCAAAACACCCACTCCAGGCATCTCACTTCGTCTGTTCCAGCTATAGCCGCGAAATGGAGTGTTTATTTGTATTTGGCAAATGAAGTTGAAAATGAATGGAAATGAAGATGAAGTGGTTTAGTCAACAAAGCGTTTAAGCGTTGACATAAAGATGTGGCAATTGCTGTAAATGGAAGGCAAATATTTAACTAAGTATGTAGGCCTCTGTGCAGGAACGACGTTTGTCGACGACAGGCTTGTTGTTGGCGGTAACGATGGGAATTTCTTTGGCGATGCTAAATTTATTTTTGTTTTCAGGCAATTGTCTTCATCACTTAACGTCAAGTAGTAGTGGTAGTCGTCATTCATAGCTTGCAAGCAAGAAAGACAAACATCAATGTTGGCAGCACCTTCTGAACAAGGAGAAGAAGAAGATGAAAACAGAGGAAACAATAGTTGTTCCTTTTGTGGAAATGTATTTCGATTTGAAAGTGTGTGTGTCTGTCTTTCCATTTCCTACAGTTTCAAAGCCGGTTGCAACGCAGCACCTGGCTGCTTCACACCCAGTAATATTTACAACAGTTATGAATGCCACCACCACCACCATTCCAACTTCCGTTTGCATATTGAAAATGAAAATTATACGCAAAGCTCAGGATGTGTTCATGAATGTCGGGGAGTGTTGGTTTGTGTGCGTGCGTGTGTGTGTATTTGAGTTACAGTGACTGAATATTGTCATATGAAGATCCTGTATTGAATGGCTTTCCTCTCAACAAATATTGAAAGATGTCTGAGTGTGTGTGCCACTGACATTTCCGTTGTCTTTGCATTCTAGCTAGGCATATCTATGTGCATGTGTGTGTGCTGGTTTTCCGGTGTGCATGAGTAAGTGTAAATAGAAGTGACGAAAATGACTCACTTAGATAAATATTATTTATTCGCTGATTCGTTTTCTTATTTGTAGATTTGCTAATTTAATTAGGCATTCAAAATCCTGATGTCGTTTTACATACATAAATACATCAGCAAGATGTCGGAGGATGTGAGCGTGTGCGAATGATGCTAGTAGGCTTGTTAGGTTGTATATTGTCGTGTGTATCACTTCTGCCAATGAAAATGGGTAAACAAACAAACAAAAGTGGCTTGACTCCTTCAGTAAACCCATTTTCGTTTTGTGTGCCAAGGGCAAATATTTACAGGGTACACTTTCGAATAACAACAACAATAAGACGAAGAATGTTTGTTGACTTTTAAATTTACAAAAAGTCAATATCAAGACAAACTTTCACCTAATCTTCTAATATACAGGCAAACAAGAGATTATCATTTATAACGAAAGGAAAATTGGAAGATTTGTATATCCATTGTCTTATGGTGATTGATATATAATTGTAAGGGTTGTATTGACTATAAAATCTGTATCAGAATGTTCCTTTAAAGCTTTACACCGAAATTTTTATTACTCCTTTGATATTTTATATTGACATTTATTGGGGACGGCCTGTTTTCGGAAATTTGAAGGACAAAGGCGTCTTTTCCCCAACGAAGTGGCTGTGTTTAATTGTTTTCTCAGAGGTTATAGAATCCTCTGACTACAAACTTTCAAAAGAAATCCACGTTTTGGTATAGCCCCTAATAGCCAAATTTAAGTATTTTGAAAGACCCAGTCGCATTTTTATTCCGAATGGAGTTGCCTCCATATTATTCGCTATTTTGGTTACGTTTTTTTCAGTCGAATTAACTCTAATTATACCCTACACAACTAAATTGTCAGGGTATTATAGTTTTGTGCAGTCCCCAGTGTTTTTTTACGCTGCGAAATATTGGTCCTAGACCCACCTTTAAGTATACCGATCGTCATATCTCGACTAGCTGAGACGATTTAGACATGTGTGTTCGTCCGTCTGTTCATTATAATTTGTAAACACGATAGAGGCCACAATTATGAACCAATCTTCACCGCTTCTAGCCTATAAAGACTCCTACTGGTTTTGTTAAAAATCGGTTTATATTTAATGGGTCAAATGGACCAAATATTTAATTTTAGTCGGTTTTCTGGTTGAAGTTCTGGTTATGGTAAAGGACAACGCTTATACTTTTCGGTGGTGAACACATAATTTAAGATGAAATGAACCGCAAACTAAAGAAAAATCTGCTCTGGAAAGGAATGTTCTGGTATGATGCCAAATGTCCGGACCTTGACACGGTTGAATTTAGTTCGTAGATGCAATTTCGCAACAATATTCGACATAAATACAACTTATCAAGTAACGACATTTGTAAGCCACATTGCCCAATATGCCTGATGATAATGGTGGGAATGTAGTATCATGTAGCTCATCTCGAAAGAGAAATTAATAAAAATAATAAAATTGTTGTGTTTTTTCGAGTCGATCTATAGGCCACAATTATAAGCCGAACATCACAACCCCACGGTAATGGGAATCTGGACATGTAATTAGAGGTGCTATGCTGAATA
Source organism: Musca vetustissima (assembly GCF_032173495.1). Lineage (NCBI taxonomy): Eukaryota > Metazoa > Arthropoda > Insecta > Diptera > Muscidae > Musca > Musca vetustissima. Next base: position 14,757 of record NW_026874648.1, read on the forward strand.
TTCGGAATGTATGTCAGTGTAAGGAAGATGTGCTGTTGACCTATAATCGGGCAAGAGGGTGCAAATATCACGAAATATTGCCCAGGCTCGGAATAAACATCCACAGAAATTTGGAGTTCTATGGTAGTTGTGTAGGATATCGCATGGTCGGTCCCGTCCGACTATACTCTTCCGCTTACTGGTTTATTTTTATAATCTTCATACCAATATCTGTCGTTTTGGAAAACTTCCAATATAAGGGGACTTAGGTGTATTTCAGTAATTTGAATCTTGTATGCAGTAAAATTGAGCTCGTCGTCTGGGAGTTTGAAAGTTTTTTTTTATAGGGAAGAAAGTGTTAGGCAAGTATGTATAGTGATTGAGTTATGCTCTCAAGTTCAGGAATAAAAGACTTTATATATTCGTTGATGGCTATTGCTGTTTTGAGAAATATTTATGAAGAAATTATGTTCCTTCTATCTCGAGTCCTTGTGTGTCATTTTAGTCCCTATATTTTTGAACCGTAAAATAAATACCACAAGACATGATTATTTTAACCTCCAAATATTCCACGACAATATCGCTCATAAGATTTTATCCAATCCAATATTAAAACATTAACCTATACTGAATAATTTCTGAAAAGGAGTTTTTTATTCACCAGGAATCCGATATATTATAGACAATATCGATGACCAAATTTGGTTAATCTATATATATAAAAGAGTTGCGTTATAAGTGACTGACTGATCATCAACGCCCAGACGAAACGGCTAAAGCTAGAAACTTGAAATTTGGCATGTAGGTCCGGTTTTGTGCGTAGGCGTGTGATAAGGCGGGATTTTTGGAAATTCGTACTAAAAGCTACTAAAAAGTACTAAAAACTGTATTACGCGGGAAGGGTTAGATGTAGAACTTTGAAATTTGGTACGTAGCTTTGTATAAGACGAGCAAAGAGGAATGTGTGAAAAAAATTTGGAATTTAGTACTAGAAGGTACTAAAAAGTACTAAATATTATATTTCATTGGAACCGGTGGAGATAGATATCTGAAACATGGTATGTAGCTTAAGCTATTACAAATAGAATGATGTGCAAAAATTTTTTTTGGAAATTAGTAGTTAAAGGTACTAAAAAGTACTAAAACTGTATTACTCTTTGCCTATGATAAGCCAAGTGGTGCGTTGGAAAAATTTTTGAAATTAGTACTAATAAGTACTAAACATTACATCTGAATGAAATCGGTGAAGATTCATATCTGAAACATAGTGTGGAGCTTAAGCTATTACAAATAGAATTAGGTGCGAACATTTTTTTGGAAATTAGTACTTAATAGTACTAAAAAGTACTAAAACTATATTACACCGGAACGTTAGGAAGTAAAACTTTGAAATTTGGTATGCAGCTTTGTCAATTATAAGCGAAGGACGATGTGTGAACAAATTTTGGAAATTAGTACTTAAGGTACTAAAGAGTATTGAAATATGGTATGTAACTTAATCTATTACAAATAGAACGATGGGCAAAAATATTTTGTTGGAAATTAGTAATAAAATGTACTAAAAAATTATGAATATTGAATTACAATAGAACCGATAGAGATAGAAATCAGGAACTTTGTATGCAGCTTTTACTATTACAAATAAGTACTAAAGTGTTGATAAAAAGTACTAAATAAAAAATACAATGGAGCCGATATCTGAAATGGTACTAAATATTAAATGACAACTGAAACGGTGTAGATTAAAAACTGAAATATATATTATTGGAAATAAGTACTAAATAGAAATATACTAAATATTTGTACTAAAAGTTGGAAAAGTTAGTACGCAAACATAATAGTATAGTAATGAAGTTTTTTATTAAAAGGGTTCCAAAATGCCTGGAAACTACAAAATTTGTATTGAGCGATTAGAAGTGGTAGAGTTTGGAATTCGTGTATGTGGCTTCTAAAATACAAATATAATTATTCCCAGCGCCATCAACAAGTTTATAAGGATAGAAATTGGCATTGCCTAATACACCAAGAAGTTGGTAAATTGCACTTAAAGGTACCAACAAGTACTAAATATTGGGTACGGTAGAACGGATAAAGATATGAACCTGTTATTAAATACTTATCTGGAACTATAACGACAAACATTTATACATAACTGCTTTCCAGCAATAATTTTTAAAAGTACAACACATTGTATACGGCGGTACGGGTGGAGATAGAATTTGGTACAAGTCTTTTTGTATTACAAACAATGTTTTCGCAGTTTAGTACTTAGGGTTCTAAATATTGTGTACGACAGAACGGGTAGAGGTAAAGTGCTGACATTTTGTTTGTATAATCCAAAATCTGATCTAAAAACGTTGACAGTTACATGAAATATAGTTTCCAACCCATAGACTTATAGTACAGCGAATGATTTTAGAATTTTACAAATGAGTGAAACAAGGCACTGAACAACGCAAGTACTAAATTGTTGACACTTTTAAACGCAAATATTTCTAAGATTTCTACCATAACAGTACTGACATTTATTTCTAATGATGTTTCCAACCCCACTTACGCGAATATTATGGTGTGATGAGAAATGTTGAACATTAATACCGTTGAATTTGAGAAATATATGAAAAATGAGTAAAGTTTTCTCTATATAGTAAAATTCGAGCACCAACGCTAATTAAGCCTATGTTCGAAGACTAAGATCTAAGATTTTTATTAATTTTTATTATTAAACGAGTTTAAAATGTGATATGGATCATTGTAAGTACATACTTAGAAATGCATAAATCTGTATAAAGTTATATTGTGTAGCTAAATCAATGTTTATTTTAACTATAAAATATAAGTTTTTTTGGAAAGACCCGCTAACGACGTAGCGGGCATATGCTAGTAACTTTATAATTAGGCGGGACCTTTACGGGGACTATGTCGCCTGACATTGAAAATTGTTCAACGAGTTGTTCTTTTATCGCTTTCTAATAACCCGAATTGCTTAATCAGCTTAAAATTCGGCTAAAACTTTTAAAATACCAGGACCTTTATATGGAAGCTATGCCAACACCCATTTGTAACGAGTAAGGCAAGTTCAAAAGTCTGACGGAGCCGATATAAAAATATATGGGCAATATTGCCAATTTTTTAACATAGCTGAAGCGGAGGTTCACCCCTTTATAACTCGGGAACTACTTAAGTATATGAAAAAAAGTGAATAGTTTTGAGTTAATTAATCTGTCGTTGCAAACTGTTCATGATATTGACCTCCAAACTTTTATTTTGGTGGAAGCTGTGTCTACTTTAATGTAAAAAAATGTGTAAAAACTGGTTGAGGCGAACCAGTTTTTTTATGTTCTCTATCGATTTGTGACTTAGCCACTCATTGCACGGTCTTCGTGTCAAAATAAATCTAGAAGCCAACAAAATGGGGACTACGCCCCTTATGTATCATTTTACAAAATTTTCACTGCATCTACCTTTAAATGATGCTGACATTTTGAAGCTCGATTTTGAGTATTTTTTTAATTTTACTTCTAGCTTTAATACGCAAACAGGAATTTATAAAAATCGGTTATAAGATTATTGTAGTCGCGAATCTGCGTAATTTGATATGTATTTTGTGTATGTAGTATGCACAGATTCAGAGTAATACTCATCCGAAGGTGCGAATTCTGTGCGATCAAATTTCTAAAAAACATATTTTTCGGGCCAAATTTTTAGATCTGTCAACTGAATGATATGAGTATCCGCGATCAATAAGTTTTTTTACGTTTCGGATGATATAAAATCTTCTTCGTGAAAATCCATCTACTAGAACGGCGGGAACTGGCCTTCCAAAAACACGAAATTTGGCAAAAAATGTTTTTTAAAATATCGCGGATTTATTTGCGTTTTCTATGTATCATTTCCGCTTCAAAAAATGACCTCATACGGATTTTGATCTTTTTCGAAGAGAGAACTTTAAAAGCTTCAGCCGAAAAAGAGATGTACGCAATTTATCTCAAAAATAGATTTTGCTGGCACATCCATGGTTTTTAATGGACCACATTGAAATCGGTATATATCGATGTATTTTTTTAGGGTGCACACCGAAATCGGATGCGCGTTAATGGCATATGGAGTTTTCGGAAATTATTCGCGTTTTACGATTTTTTGGGTACCTCAATTTAACGTGCGGCACATCATAGCGGTCAAATGAAATTTCGCAAAATATATATGGATTGGAAGATAAACTTCAGTACTTCCTGGAAACCGCATGCGCATCAAATGATTTTGAGAATTACGCGATTTACACGCAATTTAAAATGTATATTTCATAATACTATTTTATTTTAAGATTTATTCCTATTTATAGAATTCTAAGATTTATGGGAAGGGTCTTGATATAATCCGCAAGGCGTATACTTATACACAAAGGTGATTATTATATATGTCAATTTTTCGGCGAAATTCGGGTAAAATAGCAGAATAACCCCAACTTTTTTTTCTGAAATTTCTTGTATACAATTAAAAAAATAAATATGATGACATTATTTTTTCGAACCAAAAACAAATATTTTTCCTCAATATCTTGTTTTGTTGTCGCTGTAATTTACAAACCGCTACACGGACTTGTGTGATTTTGATATCATTTGATTCATCATGGTGTTTAGATTATGCACATATTTTTAAATTATTTTTTAGGTGTGTGTATGTCATTAATATATTGAAAATATTGATGTTATCTGCTATATATTGTTTTATTTTTCTCATATTTCGCGAATATGTGCAACTTTATCGTGATTATTATAATATATTCATTTTCTTATTTTACGGAGGAAGATATATATCAACATTTTTGGTCAATATAATAAACGGCGTAATTTTAAGATTTTTTTCTTATCCCCAAAATTAAAACCTCGATAACTTTTGCGCGCATCAACCAAAAATTTGATCGCGAACGGTTTCGGAGTCAGAAGATTTTTCTCTATATGTGTACCAAAAATCATTGATGTGCCACAAAAACAAAAAAGCTGATTTTTTGAAAATGGAATATTAAAAAATTGGCAATATTGCCCATATATTGACCAATTTGAATCAATCTATACACATGTTATTCTAAAATCTATGCAAAATTCAATGTCAATCGAGCATTGTATGAAATCGACTAAAATTATCTATGTGAGCTATATGTAAATCTGGACCGAATTTAAAAATTTCGTTTCATTCGAACAAATATTGGGAACTTAGTGCATCATTTACCTAAAATAGGATGATCCGATTTTAATAAAACTTAACATACTATACTCAAAATTTGGTCTCAATTGGACAAATCTTCGTGCGTCATTTACGTAAAATCGAACGATAATATATATGGGAGCTATATCTTAATCTGAACCTATTTCAAGAAAACTTTATACATATATGTCAACCTGTATTTGTATACGTTGTGCCAAATTTTGTGTTCATCGGACAAACCTTGGGAGTTTGGTGCACCACTTACATAAAATCGGTAATATATATATATATATATATATATATATTTGGGAGCTATATTTTTATCTGATTCGATTTCAATGAAACTTTACTCACTTTAATCAAGACTAAATTTTATACGCTATGCTACCAATTTTATGCTACCTATGCAATTTCGTCTCCATCGTACAAACCTTGGAACCATTTACATAAAATCGGACGAAAATATATATGGAAGCTATATCGAAATCCGGACCGATATCGACAAAATTTAACAAGCCTTATTCCAGTCTCAATTCCATCGTTCAATCGGACAAATATTGGAAATTTAGTGTAGCATTCACATAAAATCGGGAGTTATATGTATATATGTTCCTATTTCAATGAAACTTCAGGCACATCAATCTCTATGTTATTTAAAACATATGCACAAAGACATAATACCCTGTCGTAACGACATTTGTAAGCCACATTGCCTGATGAGCCGCTTAACCAACGGCGAAACTCGTCGCATTATGTAATATCTCTCTGCCTTTCCTTTTCATTGCAACTTCGATCATGTAGCTCATCTCGAAAGAGAAATAAATGAAAACTATTTACGTTTCGTATTTTATTTGGATATCAATCAATGGTCTCAAAGACATAGTTGATGTGGTCCGCGTAGATTGCATTTGGCTCAATAATGCTCTTGTAGATCCAGTCCCTTGTCCTGCATGTTGCCTACAGTTTATCCATCTATTCCTTAGCATGTGGCTGATCGAGTCTATGATTACCTGGTCAACTCGCAAGGTCTCTAATGATTTGATAAGTGTTTCAGTGACGACATTATTGAAAGCTGCCTGGATTTCAAAGCATTCAGCTAAAGTAAACATCTTCGTATAGAAGGTGATTTCAATGTGGTGTACCACCTCGTGAGAAACGATTTCTACTGATTTTTCCTTTACGTACGCGTGTTGTTTGTATTTTAACCTATCGTCGAACAAGAGCAATATTTTTATCATGGTGTCGATTTCCGTTCCATTTTTATACCCTACACAGCTATTTTGTTTGGGTATTATAGCTTTGTGCAGCCCCTGGAGTTTGTAACGCCGCGAAATATTAGTCCTAGACCCACCTTTAAGTATACAGATCGTCATATCTCGACTAGCTGAGTCAATCTAGACATGTGTATCCCTCCGTCCGTCTGTCCGTTATAATTTGTAAGCACGATACAGGCCACAGTTATGAACCAATCTTCACAAAATTTTGCATGTATTATGGGTTCTGACCAATGAGGACCCCTATTGTTTTTGGTAAAGATCGGTTAATATTTGGGGATCAAATTAACCAAATACTTAATTTTTGTCGGTTTTTCTGATTGCTTCAAAGGCCTCAATTTTGGCCCGAACATCGCGAAATTTAACGTGAAGAAAGGGGTCGGGCCAAATAATAAGCATGCATGTTTTGATAAAGATCGGTCGATATTTAGCGGATCTAATGGACACTGATTTTTTTTTTGGAACATGACAAAATTTGTATTCTATAGCGTATAGATTTACCCCTGAAGGACATAGCCCCGAGAAGTTGATAGTATATCCAAGAGTAGTGGTTAACCTTTAAACTGAAACCAATTATATTTTCGAATGTACTCGGATGTGGGAGTTACACTTACATATTTACAGATGTTTATCTATTCATATATTTTTAGTAACCCAATACAACACTAGATGGCGGAAATATAGTGCTGATCACCTTGAAATTTTCCATGAGTTTCCAGTTATGGTCAAGGACAACGCTTATAATTTTCGGTAGAAGACTCGAGTTGTAGCCTGTAGATGCCGATGAAGGGAATCTGGTAATATTCGGAAAATATGTCAGTATAAGCTAGAGGTGCTGTTGACCTCTAATGCAAATATCACTAACTATTCCGAGGCTCGGAATAAACATCCACAGAAAGTTAAAGTTCCGTGATAGTTGTGTAGGGTATCGTATTGTCGACCCCGTCCGACTATACTGCTCCGCTCACTGTTTTTATACCCTTCACCACACTGTGGTACAGGGTATTATGTCTTTGTGCATATGTTTGTAACAGGCAAAAATAATCGAGATAGACGCATGGTTCCTTTTGAGAATATGCATAGAATCACTTTCTAAGTCGATTTATGCATGTCCGTCCGTCCGTCTGTCTGTGACATCAAATTTTGCACATCGTACAAAATTGAGCATAGAATAACGTAGTTGCGTTTTCTAGAAGTACAGACATAGCCCAACGGAGGTTCTATTTATATTTGTTTGAAGTCGATTTACATACTTTATGGATAGATCTAGGTAGATTCACATTTAGATAAATACCACATATTTTATTTCATCCAATTTCATGCTAATAGTCCTGTTTAATATACCCATAGTGGTGAAGGGTATTATATAGTCGGCCCCGTCCGACTTTACTACTTTCCTTACTGGTTTTAAGTTGAAATGCTGTATATTGATCGTTTTAGCCATATTTTTCAAAAGACGACTTTTTCAATTCTTGGTACAGAAATGAAATTTGCGGCTTTCCATCGTAACAGGAAGGAGACTAACAACTCTCTCGCTTTTCTCCTTCTATTTATATTTCGAGAAATATTATTGTCTATGTCCGAAATATAATTTATAACTTAGCACAGTTTAATTTATACCTTAATTCCATAACAAAATGAATTTCGCCCCAGCTCCTCCAACTATCATCAAAAATCATTTAAATACAAACACATAAACATACTATCCCACCAAACAAACAAACAAAATTTCAATTTATTATCCTCCATTATCCTACAGGTGACAGTGGGCAAGTGAAACCAAAAGTAATCACCTTGTTTGTCAACTGTTGCCGGAATGTCACTTGGACTCTGTCAGCGCGTTGTCAACTTTTGATAGCCACGAACGTGATATGCATTTAAAAGCCATAAATCTCTTTATTCAACTACAAAAATATCCAAAAACTCTCAAGTTTTACACAGAGGCCAAAAATACAACAAACAAACAAATACAACAAACTCACAAACTACAACAACAACAAATGACACAAATTACATTTTGTCCACAAAAACGCACGTGCATGTCAGACCACACACAAACACATCCACACACACACCCACCTATCTACACCTATGCACATGAACTTACAGTCAGAATCACACGTACACACACCACGGCCATTGATAGCGAGACAAACTTTCATTGCACATCCTTGTTTTTCCTGGAATCACATAAAATTCCATTAGTTAAATAGATACCATCTCATAGATGGCTCGCTGACAGTTGACACATGTATCAGTTATCCGTAACACATATCACATCGACGCCGTCACGCCGAACACCACCCACCCATTACGGCAGCTATGGCTGATGTGTCCGACCACAGTTTTGAGGTTGTTACTGATATTTTCCTCCCTATTTCCTGTTGAATGTCACGCCAGGAATGTGGAGAGAAGTCGGCTGGGTGGGGTGGGTGTCAGAAAATCTCTCGTTGTACAATTGGTAGTAACTATGTAATTGCTAAGTGTTAACAATAATAGCTACAACAACAGCAACAACTGAGGGAAATAAGCAAACCCGGGTGAGGGTGTATCAGTATCTAGTTGTTGCTTTTGTATCTATCATCTGTCGTCTACATTGAGGTAATAGAGCATGTTTAGTGGTATAATGTGAACTAAGTCAATATGTAGATGGTAGTTAGTGTATGTATGTATGTGTGTGGGAAAGTAGTTTTTTGTTTGTATTGAAATAGTAAGATGAGACCCCACCCCGGTAATCAGTGTCACCTGTCTTCCGTGTAGCAATGCTGTGTTAATGTCCAAATTACAAATGGGGGATTGTCACACAAAGGAAGGAAGATTTATTCGAAATAAGAGATAAATGGATAAATGTAATTCAATAGAAAACGGAAAAGAAAATATGTTTGTAATTAATTCCTTCGTCAGGGCTATATCATATATTTTGCGCCTAAAAGTATGCACATAGTTTACAAACATTAAAATAATATAAACATTTAAATACATTTATATAAAATATACATTTATATAAAATATACATTAATATAAAATATAACAGCATTTTTTAAAAATTATTTTTCCAAAAACCAAAAAATCTGATTTTTTAAAAATAAGTCTTTCATTCAAATAAAACTGGATTTTCCAAAAGAAACAAAATCAGTTAATAGTAGAACCTTGTTGAACTAACCTTGTGTTTGAGAGTAAAATTCTTCGGAAGATATATGGGCCGATCTCTGTCGGCGGTGAATATCGTCGTCAAATGAACCACAAGCTATACCATCTATTCTCGGACATCACATTGTCACACATATCGTGCTGCAGCGACTACGTTGGCTAGGCCATGTTGTGATAATGGATGAATATGCCCAGCTCAAAAGGCATATAAAAGCGAACAAGCTGATTGTTCACGCAGAAGGGGAAGGCCACAAATTAGATAGAAAGATCAAGTAGAAGACAACATTTACGAACATGAAAGAACTGCGCAAAGGAACGACGCTCCTGGAAATCTTTTTATACCCTTCACCACACTGTGGTACAGGGCATTATGTCTTTGTGCATATGTTTGTAACAGGCAAAAGGAATCGAGATAGACCCATGGTTCCTTTTGAGAATATGCATAGAATCACTTTCTGAGTCGATTTATGCATGTCCGTCCGTCCGTCTGTTAATGTTAAATTGTAAACAAAGTACAAGTCGCATTTATAATCCGATTTGGCTGAAATTTGGTACAAGTCATTTATTTGGCCCAAGGACGAACCCTATTGAAATTGGGAAAATCGGTTCAGATTTAGATATAGCTCCCATATATATTTTTGTCCGATTTACGGACTTTAGTCCCTGAAAATCTTTTGATTTGCACGAAATTAGGCATAGCGTACTGAATTGAGCCTCGAAAGATGTGTGCCAAGTTTCGTGAAAATCGGTTCAGATTTAGATATAGCTCACATATATAGTTTCGCCCGATTTTTGGTAAATGGTGCACCAAAGTCCCAGAAAATCTTTCAATTTGCACGAATTTTGGCATAGCGTACGGAATTAAGTCAAGAATGACGTGTGCTAAGTTTCGTGAAAATCGGTTCAGATTTAGATATAGCTCCCATATATAGTTTCGCCCGATTTTAGGTAAATGGCCTACCAAAGTCCCTATATATCTTTAGATTTGCACGAAATTTGGTGTAGCCTACTGAATTAGATCTAGAATGATGTGTGCCAAGTTTCGTGAAAATCGGTTCAGATTTATATATAGCTCCCATATATAGTTTCGCCCGATTTTAGGTAAATGATGCACCAAAGTCCCTGAATATCTTTTGATTTGCACGAATTTTGGCATAGCGTACTGAATTAAGTCTAGAAAGACGTGTGCTTAGTTTCGTCAAAATCGGTTCAGATTTAGATAGAGCTCCCATATATAGTTTCGCCCGATTTGAAGTAAAGGGTCACCATAGTCGCTATATTCTTTCGATTTACACGAAATTTGGTATAGCCTATTGAATTAGGTCTAGAATGATGTGTGTTAAGTTTCGTGAAAATCGGTTCAGATTTGGATATAGCTTCCATATATAGTTTCGCCCACTTCTATCGGATGCTTATAAGATTAACATAAGAACTGCAGACTGTCTTCTTCGTTTCTTTTAAGTTACAGCTCTGGAGCATGGGGTCTTTTTTCGTTTTCATAAGAAAAGCTATTAGGTTCTGACTTAGGGAACCCCCCCCCCCCCATTCTCGATTTTAATTTTTCAAGATTTTCAATGGGCTGGTAAATCAATACTAATGTTTGTTAAGGTTTGTAACTTTGCACATATCGACGCCTCCGAACCATAGTATGCTAAGTCGACTTAGCATGTTTTAAAGTTCTTCACGTTTTTAGATACTACGGTCCTTAATTTAAATGCTGTGAAATTTTGGTAATTATCGGCCAATCCAAACCAAAGTTATAAGCAAAAATGTACTTAGCATGGCACGTAAGATTCAAGAAACTTCCATACTTTGAAAGCTTCTACTGATAAACTCACTTTTTAGACTTAGGATACTATTCTTCGGAGGCGTCGATATATATTTGAAGATTTAAAAAAGAAGAAAAATAATTTACAAAATAAATTGTTGTTGTTTTTTTTGTTTTTTGTAATTAGATAAAAGTCCTTATTTTTTATGGCGGGCATGATAACTCCTCACTGGAACATGGGAATTCGAAAATTCCAACGGTGTTATAAAGAGAACATGTCTGACTCTCGTATGATCTAGGATTATTGAGTTCGCTCTAAAATTAAGAAAATGGCGGACATTTGAAAAAAATTGTTTTTGAAAATCGCCGTTTGACCAAAAACCAAGTTAAACAATAAGAAAGATCTTCACCGATTGGTTTTATCCTCGTTCATTCGATAGCTATACTCTCACTGAGAAACCGAATCGATTGGATTATTAGTTTTTGAGTTATCGTGCCCGCCATTCGCAAAACAATGTTTGGAAAAAAACGCGTTTAAAGTTTGAGAAGCCCTTCAGCCGTCACTTGATGCTGATACAATAAATCGGCTATATCTTCAAGAGTTCTTGAGATTTTCACTTGACATTTTGTAGGGATATTCTTGAATTAGGTTAGATTGGGTTTAATTTCAATTGGGGGTCTCCTTAACGGAATTCTAGGCGGTAAAGCGATAGAGATATCATATATTTGATTATAACTTTGAGATATATGTTTTTTTCTAGAAAAAATCCAGGGACCTTCCTATTAACGGCAATCTTTAATTAACCACCACTTCTACACACTTCGATGTACTTCTACCAGCGGTTCGCCATTTGAAAGGTCTTCGAGTCCTCATTTCATAAAATATATATACACCAGATATATACTCTTTTCTGTTCAAATCCAGGGGTCTTCCTATTTACGGTAGTTTTTGTTCAACTATTACTTGATAAATGTTAACAGTTTGTACTAAAAATACAATTTCAATCTGGCAATGCTGTTAACATAGAAACTCACCATGTCTTATTAACGGAATAACAGTCAAACAACATGGTTGTTGTCATTGGTAAGTACTTAAAATAATAGCTTTCACCATTGAAAAAGCAACAAATAACTAAATTCACCACATAAGACTGTTAAAATTAAAATGTTAACTACAGTTACGAAGTTATAGTTTATTAGTTAAAAGTTTCAAATATTTATAGTAGTGTGATAGAAGGTTGGGGAAAAAGAAATCCATTACTTTTTCGGCAGTGGCTGTACTGATAAATTTCTCGTAAAGTATCGTTCAAACAATTTATGCTCGTTGGAAGGGTGATATTTCGCAGTAAACAATTATTTTGTTGTTTCTTGTTTGGAGTATTCAGTTGTGAGTTAGAGGGTGTTAAAAGTGGAAGTAAACAAAGAGAAAATTCGGTCCATTTTACAGTTTTTCTTTGACAAAAGCGAAAATGCAATCCAAGTGGCTAATATTGTGAATGATGTTTATGGTTCCGATACTGTAACAGCCAATAATGTGCAATTTTGGTTTCGTAGATTCTGCTTAAGAATTTTTGATGTTAAAGATGCACCTCGCACAGGTAGGCCGGTCGTCGAAAATGTCGATAAAATCGGAGAAATAATTGAAGTTGTTAGCAGTCGTAACATAGCCCAGGAGCTAAAAAAACCATAAATGTTTTAAAACATTTACAAAAAAAAAAAAAACCAGTAAGGAAAGTAGTAAAGTCGGACTGGGCCGACTATATGATACCCTTCAGCACTTTGGGTACATATGTATCCGAAAAGACGTCGCTTTTTTGAAGGAATTTTGATTGAAATTGAACGAACCTAAATATGTGATTTTTATATTTTTCTGAAACCTATGCTAAATTTCATTTGGGCAAGTTTAGAGTCGTTTGCGCACAGTGGGACAGATTTGTGTAAATCTATTTAAAGCAAACTGGACACACTCTATTCGGTATGCTGCACTGTTTAAAATTTAATTTCAATAAATAAGTCGAAATTATATACGGAAGCTACGAGATATCTATATCTGAACCCATTTGAAGCAAACTTGCCAGAGATTAATTTACACTAATTTCAATACGTTGTGTCAATCGGCCTAGCTGTGGATCTTTAGTGCACAATTTACTTAAAATCGGACGAAAATATATATAGGAGGTGTTCACATCATTCCAGACTTAATTCAATACCCTATGACAAAATTCGTGCAAAACGAATGATTTTCAGAGACTTTGGAGCACCATTTACCTAAAATCGGACGAAACTATGTATGGAAGCTATATCTAAATCTGAACCGATTTTCACAAAACTTAGCACACACCATTCTAAGCTTAATTTAGTACACTATACCAAAATTCATGCCAATCAAAAGATTAGCAGGGGCTTTGGTGCACCATATACCTAAAATTGGGCGAAACTATATATGGAAGCTATATCTAAATCTGAACCGATTTTCTCGAAACTTAGCACACGTGATTCTAGACTTATTTCAATACGATATGCCAAAATTCGTGTAAATCAAATGATTTCCAGGGACTTTGGTGCACCATTTACCTAAAATCGGGCGAAACTATATATGCTATATCTATATCTAAATCTGAACCGATTTTCACGAAACTTGGCACACATCATTCTAGACCTAATTTAGTAGGCCGTACCAAATTTCGTGCAAGTCGAAAGATATTTAGGGACTTTGGTACTTCATTTACCTTAAATCGGACGAAAATATATATGGGAGCTATATCTAAATCTGGACCGATTTTTCCCAATTTCAATAGGGTTCGTCCTTGGACCAAACAAATGAGCTGTGCTAAATTTCATCCAATTCGGATCATAAATGCGATCTGTACTTTGTTTACAATTTAACATGGACAGACGGACGGACGGACATGGGTTTATCTCGATTATTTTTGCCTGTTACAAACATATGCACAAAGACATAATACCCTGTACCACAGTGTGGTGAAGGGTATAAAAACCAGTGAGCGGAGCAGTATAGTCGGACGAGGCCGACTATAGGATACCCTACACAACTATCACGGAACTCTGCTGATGAGGTCTTCTGCTGATGTTTATTTCGAGCCTGGGCAATATTTCTGATATTTGCACCGCCTTGCCGATTAGAGGTCAACAGCACCTTTTCCTTACACTGACATATTTTCCGAACATTACTAATATTCAGTCCTTCTAATTACTTGTCCATATTCCCTTCACCGTGGGTTGTGTTGTGATGTTCGGCTTTCAATTGTGGCCTATAGATTGACTCGAAAACACAAAAAATTATGTTTTCGGTCCATTTCATCCCAAAATGATTATGTGATCATCACCGAAAGTTTTAGGCGTTGTCCTTGACCATAACTGGAATTTCGTGGAAAATTTCAAAGCGATCAGCGCAATAATTCCGCATTCTAGTGTGGTAATGGGTTACTAAATAATATCTCACTACGTAAGCAACCGTAAATATTTATGTGTAACTCCCACATCCGCATACATACGACCATATAATTGGTATGCATTTAAAGGTCAACCAAAGGTCAATGTCGGGTCTAGGACATTCAGGGGCAAATATTTACGCCATAGAATGCAAATTTTGTAATTTTTCACACAAACGTCAGGGTCCATTTGACCCGCTAAATATTGACCGATCTACATCAAAACAATTATGTTTATTCTTTGGCCCGATCCACTTCTCCATGCAAAAATTCGTGGTGTGTGGGCCATAATTGCGGCCTCTGGAGCGACCAGAAAAACGCGACAAAAATAAAGTGTTTGGTCCATATCATCCCCTAAATATTAACACATATTTTCCAGAACCCATAACTGTGGCCTGCATCGTGTTTACAAATTATAATGGACAGACGGACGGACTGACGGATACATATGTCTAGATCGACTCAGCTAGTCGAGATATGACGATCGGTATATTTAAAGGTGGGTCTAGGACCATTATTTTGCGGCGTTACAAACTTTTGGTGCTGCACAAAGCTATAATACCCTGACAACATAGTTGTGTAGGGTATACAAAAAAAAAAAAAAAAACAGTAAGGAAAGTTCAAAAATCGGTGAAGGGTATTATATAGTCGGCCCACATAATACCCTTCACCACTTTGGGTACATACAAGGGATGCTCATAAGTACAATATCCTTTAGATAGAATAGACATAGCATCTTTGGAGGACCATTGAAATGAAATCGGACGAAATTAGCTGCGTAAAGTACATAGATATTTGAACTAAATTAAAACAACTCATACACATACTAATCTGAAATGTATGAAAAATTTAATGTCAATCATCGAGCAAAATATGTATAAGATATATATATATATATATATATAGAAATGCACGTATTTGAGCAGCCGTGGCATCTACCATTTGGTAGTGCACAACGTACCAAATCGAACCTAGAATAAGGTGTATAGAATTTTGTGTCATAGTGTTGCATGACACAAAATTCTATACACCTTATTCTAGGTTCGATTTGGTACGTTGTGCACTAACTCGTCCTCAGCGAAAAAAAACTTTAGTTGTTTGGTACATCATTTTGATGAAATCGGATTAAAATATATATGGAAGCTATGCAATATTTCATGTAAAGTGAACAGACAAAGGCTTCTCCATTTGCACCTTTGCACCATTTGCATAAAATCGGACAAAAATATATGAGGAAGCTATATCTACACCTGAACCGATTTCAACTACAAAGTATCGTGCAAATCTAACAGGATCTATGGTGTACCATTTACATAAAATGGGACTAAAGTACATATGCGAGCTATATTTAAATCTGACCCACGGACGACAACCTGCAGTAATTGCAGGACGCTGTGCAAAATTTTATCTTAATCGGACAAACATTGACAGTATGGTGCACCATTTACGTGAAATCGGAGGAAACTATATATGGAAGCTATATCTAAATCTGAACCGATTCCATACATCAATCTGGACCTAATTCAGTAAGCTGTGCAAAATTTTGTCTTAGTCGGACAAATATTGGCAGTATGGTGCTTTATTTACTTTAAATCGGACGAAAATATATTTGGGAGCTGCATCTAAATTAATTTATTTACTACTTACATAGTTAGTTAGTATTTGTACTACCCCACACAGTGTGTTGTGAGTTTGTAACGCAACCAATCAGTACTTCGTCACCTGTTTCCTTTGCTTTCTATTCATCATCAGATCCGCCATTGTTGGTGTGCTAACGGCAACTCTAACGGAAGATACCCTGATGAAAAGTAAATGTTACCCTTTCCCTGCTTCAGTATAGTCCCTTCGAGAACCTGTATTTGTATAGACAAATTGGTAGTTTATATGGTTAATCCAGAGACTTTATTTTGTGTAGTCCGAGAGTAGTCCGAGAATTAGCCCATTGTTGCAGTCACACTCCGATGGAGGTTTATCTGAATGACCTGAATCTATTGCTCTCCAATAAAGAATTTCCTTGGGAGTCAGGCATCATCTACTCGGCTCCCTTTCTTTTGTTGCTAGGTATTTCTTATTCGCTCCTTTTCCCTCCTCTCCAATCCTTGCTTTCCCCTAACCTTAACCAGACTTGCCAGTGAAGAATTTACCATGCTAATCACAAGGAAAGTAGAGTAGTGTAGTAGTATCTTGTTCTGTATGTCGAAGACTTCATTCTGACGTAATATCGCTGCCACAATCTCTGACGAAGTCCGTTGCGTTTTGTAGTTGAGGAATGTCTGTTTTCCTGACCAACTTGAGTTTCAAAATATTAGCCTAGCAACGAATAACAGAAATGCAAGGCCCAAAAAATTCCATAATTGGGTATTTGTGTTGTCAGGTCCTAAATAAAGTAAAAATTCTTAAGAATAAATATTCTCCCTAATAAGAAACTTATGTATTAAATAATCCACTTCTCTTCGAAATCATATATTTCTGAAATTCCAACATTTGTTTTTTCAACAAAGTATGTTTATTTATTAACAACAAAAACTGACTAACAGGTCAAGACCCCACGGCGTATGAATAATGCCTACGAAATACAAAAACGAAACTAAAAAACCTGCTATTGGTTACGTCTTATCAAAAGATCTCAATCTGTATCCAAAAAAGGCACACACACTCACACAAACTAACACATTTTATGGAACAACCAACCAACAAAAAATCCGAACTACAGATGTTCTAGGTGTACTCTACATATGTTCGTAGCAATGCTAACTGTTAATATTTTATATTAATTAGTTTGAAAATATAAACATTTTATTTGCGGTTGGACTTTCTTGGACGTTTGAGGCTGAGGCTATGGCCACGAGCACCTTATAGAGCAGCTTCGAATGCGGTGGACATTTACTTTTTGTTTCGATATTTGGATGTAACTTGGCTTTGGCAAAGTTTATTCTGTGTTGCGGCAACCTTTGTGTTGGAAAAAAAGATGGAAAGAGGGGAAAAACAACAACAACAAAAATAAAAAAACAATATAGTAGACCACAAATAGCCAAAAAAAAAACTCCAATAATAACAAAAACAAGCAGCGAACTATCATTGTATAATTAAGATTTACATTGAACTCCGGTAACATTGTGATCCCAAAATAGTGGCTAAGAGAGACCACATATCGTATGTTGTTATTGTTGTTGTATGTCTCGTATATCTGCAACTTGTCGGCAGCAGTATTGGTGGTGGCGGTGTTGTCCGTTTTTGTCGTATTTTTAAAGATTTGGTCCGATACAACAATGCTATCGATGCCACAGCGGTTAATAAACAAACAAAACGACAAACAAATGAATGGTCGGACAGACGTCCGCACAGACTCCAATAGAAGACTGACCGAGCAGGAGGACAGGCGGACGGATAGATGGTCGTTTAGTTTACTTGCACTACTAGCAAACAAATAAAAAAACCGAAACGAAATTTTTCTGTTTTGGCAGAATGCTGGACTGGACTGCGACCGACATTGCAACGCTCGCTCGGTCGGTTGGCTGGCCGCTATTGTACGGATAATAAGTTCATTCAGTTTTTGTTCCTCAATGGAGCAGGTGTATGCAGTGGGTAATGCCATAAATTGTGACAATACGTTTCTCGTTGGCTTTAACATTTCTCGTTGTGGTTTATGGCCAACGAGAGTTTGGGGTGACAAGAGCACCACTGCCCGGCAAGATCCAACGCCACCGCAACTTAGAATGTCCACACAAACTAAGAAAGGCAACAACAGCAACAAAAACAGAACATTGAACTGGCCTGGACTCACTCAGTCAGTCACTCGCCAAGTTTGGAGCAAAAAGAAACGACATTGAGAAGTAAAAAGTCAGCCAGCCTGCCAGTCGGTCAGGCAACAGCAACTTGTTGTTGGCTCCACCGAGAAAAAAACAATTTGATTTTTTTCAGAGGTCTCCACACTCGGTACCTGCCTACCTTCGTGGCTTGGTAATGCTCTTTTAGACGCCTTAGCCACCATCATCGTTGAATATCCGTTGATATGTTGTGTCGTTTGACCGTCGTTGTTTGGGCAAACAGGCGTACGGAGGTTAATGCTGTCGCTGATGGTTGATGGTGGTGGCGGAGGCTGTGCTGGTGTTGCTGCTGCTGCCGTTGTTGTTGTTGTTATTATTGTCCGTGCTTGATTTTAATCACTTTAACTTTATTCGAGATGCTGTCGACTGCTAACTGCTCGCCAGCTACTGTAGATCTTAACACTGCGATTGTTTTGTTAATGTTTTTGTTGCTGTTGTTGTTATTATGGAGTGTAGTTTGTTTGTTGTGGTTGTTGCTGTTGTTTGTATATGTTTGTTGATAATTTGCAACGTCATCAACGTTCAATGTATGGACTACAGGTCATATGTTTTCAATGTAAGCGTTTAGTCCATATTTATCGATCTAAAATATTATGGCACAGTGGTCGGAATTGGTAATAAATGGGATTAAGTTCGACTGAACTCTACATAGCATCCACCATAGGGTGGGTATTCAAAATGCATAAAGTCGATGGAATATTATTAGGCTATGCCAAAAGATGAACACACGTTCTAAATTGTTTACCACAAAGACTCCAGAATGCTAAATGAAATCCAATTCGGTAGGACCATTATGTTAGGTATTTTGAAGCGCTTGAAAAATTAAATTTTTTTAAAGAGTGACGTAAAGTAAGGAAACATTTTTCTCCTCAAAAGTTTTATACCCACCGGAAGCTCTGAATGTCAAATCACAGACACTTCAGTTAAAAAACAAATAAAAACGATGTTATGTTCGGCCGAACTTTTTATGCCCTCCACCATGAGAAGGACAATAAAAATATCTAAAATTAATGGGGTCTCCTAAGAGAAAACTCAAAATGCCCAAAAGTGAGGCTATAATAAAACGGATAAACAGGAAGGATCTTCGTGTAAGTGGTCTATTGGAGTCTTCAGTGGAGCATTCTGGCGGAATTGAATGTTTTTCCATTGTGGTGCACTAACGTTGGTGGACTAACATCGAGAACCTTGTTCCGTATCATCAACTCGTGTCCAATGCCGTGTCATCTATTCGTGTCCCTCTTTCTAGATCATTAAAATCCTTCCCTACATGCCTAAGTGGTGAGTGCATATCCCGCCACCTACTTTTGTAACACTCAAGCAGATATAGCATGGACATATCTGCTTGAGGAGACATCATTGTCTCCTCGAGTAGATGGTCTATTGGAGGGCTTAAATTAACTATTGTTCAAACGATCCGATTTTTTTTTTTAATTTTCCAGAGGTAAATATTGTTAAACTAGAACAGATACTGCCACAGATTGTATTTTTTGGGAAGCAAATCTAAGCTTTGAGGTCTGTCCTTTTCAAAAAAAAAAAAAAAAAAAAAAAAAATCCCGTTTAAAAAAAATCCGGGTCATGCAGTATCTGGGTTGACAACCCTTGGTCAAAAAGTCAATCCGGCACATAGAAGCGACTGCCGCGGGACTTGTATTGAATTTTTTGGGTAAATAAGTTTTCACCACCAAAGAATTTCAGCGATATCGATATGAGGCCCATACCAAAATATGGACCGATATATCCTGTTTAATGTATCTTCCAAACGGATTGATGTAACCGCATCATGTCGCCACTCAATAGCAATATTTATATTACTTTTAAATGATTTTGTTATAATCGGTTTCGTAAAACCGGGTACTCGTACCCGAAATTCCAAATCAAATAACCTGGTAACCGGGTACGTCACCCAAGAAAAAAAATATATTCCTATAATTAGTGTAATAACACCTACGTCTGTAATGAACTAAAGTTGTTCCTATTTGGGGTCTTCAGTTTGGCATTCTGCCGGGATTGAATGTTTTTCCATTGCGTTGCACTAAGGTTGGCGGAACCACATCTAGAACATTGTTACTGCTCCTGTCCTTATCACAAATAGCTGTGGCATGCGCGGACTACTTATACGACCCATAGAACCTTGGGGTAATATGAATCGAACATTGAGCCGCATCTTCGCTGTCCATGTGGTGAACAGTTTGACCATCGATTTATTGTCGAATATTTCCATACTCCTCCTCTGGAAAAACGTATCGATTCTTTTATCGTGCGGTAGGTACATTTGGTAAAGTTTAAACGGTTTAACTCTGCAAGACTTTATTTCGGAATCCTACGTACAACAGGCGTCCACACATTCACGATCCAACGTTTCACACTTGTCTGCAGGGTAGTTCGTTAGACGTCCTCAAACAACTCCTCAAAGGGCGACAAATGTGAGATCGGCCTGTAAGATTCACCTTTGCCTGGCTTCTATAGCGGGACCACATTGTCTATTTTTCAGGCATCGGGAACTATCAACAAATTGAGGAGTTTGGTTAGGTACTCTACTCTTGGTTCATATAGCTGTTTCTTCATCAGTGCCAAGCGCCTTGGATGATTTTGCGCTTCTGATGATTCCTCCTTCACCTAAAGAGATTCTATACGGGGTGATCTACGAATTTCCGTTTAAAATAACTAGCGCACCTCTTGGGATCTATCACCACAATGCCGTTAAATGAGACAGAAGTTAAACGCTACCTGAGCATCAGAAGAATTGGGTAATTCTGTGAATCGACGATTGGTGAAATTTCGGAACTCCTGTTAATTGGCTCATTCGTGGTTAAGGAAAGTGTGGCGTCAAATGTTCTGAAATCGAGTGGTCTATTGATGGATATGATAATATGGAGGTGCTCTGACCTACATGAAATGACTTGTTGCAAATTCCTAGAGATACGTCCTCATTTTCCTAATTGTTAGGCGAGCGCCATGTTCCTCTGGCCATTACCTATGATAGAATGTCATGATGGGCATTGAAATCCCGTAGTACCCTCCAATAGATATTAATGTTAGGCAAGTAACGCGGGGCACAACTCTTTAGTCAAGCTCAAGCTAGATAGGTCTGTAATGGAAAGAAAGGAGCAATAGAAATGCTAATAATCCAATTCGTGTACGATTCTATCTTAAAAAGTTTGTATCCATCACAACTCTGAAGACTGTATGAGTTATTCAGATTCCAGTATTTCCCTCGAAATTCATCGCAGTTGAATTTGTGAAATTATACATTATCCGGTGTTGTGATAGTAATGAGCGGAGTTAGCACCGACGATGATGACAATGACACGCTGGAGTCTGATTGGCTCAGCATTATACAATGTAGTCCCTTCCTCTGTATTCCTGTATCCGGTTTAAACCATGGTCAGGGGTTTGTACTGAGCAACAATTTGTACTGAGCAACAATTCGGACCAGAAGAACCAAACAAACTTTCCGGGTAATGTTAATAGGACCTGAAGAATCCATTCTTGGTAATGTTAATGGGACCAGAACAATCCGGAGCAAACATTCTGTGTAACGTTGCTTTGTCTCGATCCCGACTCTGACCTGAATAAACTTTTCGGGGTAATGTTGCTCCCACATTGAAAAAAGTCATTGGTCGAATAGTTGTATCTCGGAGTAACTCCGGTACATAGAACCGGCTGTCGAAACTTGTATTGAAATTGTTTATTAAATTTGTTTTTCACCACCCAAAAACCCGGCTAAAACTTACAAAATATCGAAATTGGGACACACCAAACGTGGGTCGATGTGTCCGGTTACCAATATAATATGCTATGCTATTTGCTATATCTCTGTCATATATAGCCTAGATCTATGTCTCGATTATTCTGGGCATTCCCTGTTCTAGAAAGGTGAAAAGAATCGTTGCTAAAAATTACAGACAAGAAAAAATTCTTCAGTGTCCATATTTTGATATAGCTTCCGCATAAATTGTTTTTCAAAACACTGTGCGGAGTTTATTGAAACTATGTTTATTTATGTTGGTATGGCCCCCTTTAATTGTTCACTTTTTTCGTTTGCTGTCCGTAGAGCGGATGGCTTAATGTAAAACCAAGGCACAATCGGAAAACCACAACGTTTACCGAACTCCCGGCCGGTAAGCAAACTCCAAAAGAGGTAGTAAGCTGTAATAGTGGCTGCGGCAAAATGTTGCCGTTTAATTGGTTATAAATTAATTAAACGTCGATTAATAATCCGGGTTCTTGTCAGTTTAGTAGTAGCTGCAATGCAGCGCCTTATTGGATTTGGGGACAGCAGTTGCATGGCGGAGAAGAAGAAGCAGAAAATAATTTTACTCCCCTTCTTTCTGTTGACAATTCTGTTCCGTTTTTTTTTCTGAGCTGTCTCAGTTTGCTCCTTACCGTTCCGCCACACAGGTTTTGTATTTTTAATATTTTTGTCGTTCGGCGTTCATGGCATTGTGCGATCATGAACTTCTTCCTCTACAGCATCAGCTTCTTGTGTTTGTTCGATCGTGGTTTCAAGGAGGAGTCTGCCTGCCCGATCGTCCGTCCAATGTCGCAGCGATTGAATGCCGGTGGTGTAAACTTAATAAATTCATCTGGAGATTTTGTCGTATGTCTTTGTCATTCGATTCGAGTCAATCCAAAGTCGATATCAAGTTAGGATGCCAAACGCCATCCAGCCTAGCAGCCACATAGAAATCTGCTGAGATTTATTTGCTAATCTGACAGAGGTAAATGGGTATCTATTTCCGTTGAGGTTTTTATTTGCAAATCGTGCGTGTTTGTTGTTCATCGCAATGATCGGTGTCCGATGTGTTGTTGTCATCGTGGTTGCTGCTGTTGCCAATACCGTTGTCGTTTTCTGTATTTGTTAACAACTTATTCTCGATTTAGTCAGACAGCCAGTCACTAATGCGGCTGTGAGGAGCATGAGGTCTATTTGTTGCATTGCACTAAATATCCGCCGTGATATGCGAAACGTTAATGAAAATGTTAGTAGTAATTGGTATCTTAATTTCAAGACAAATTGCAATTTAATATTTTAATGGTGATTGGAATGTCATTCGTTTTGTATTTGGGATTGTGCGCAATGGATTTAGATGTTCGAAAGAAAGGATTTATAAATCCGATGTGTATTGGGCTTTAAGACATACAACAAAAAACATAAATTTTTGTTGTACGTTTTAGGTTTTGTAAAGGTTTTCTCGACGGAAATGGCGTGGTGCCTCGTGAATTCTTGCAAAAATTTAATAACTCCTTGATTTTAGAGGAGCGTTTATGGTCCTAATAAACTATTAGAATCAGTTAAACGTGGAGATAATACCTTCAGGGCTACGAGTGTGTGTCTCTGATGGGTTCACGAGTCACGCCACTTGTCATCCTGTGATCGAAAGAAAACTGTTGGCGTCTGTAGGTGAGTTATCGCTACAAGAAAGCAGCCAAGAGGCAAAAATAGATCTGCAGTTAAGAACCATCGTAGATCCACTCTTCTGAAACAGGCGGGGCGCAAATTCAAACTCCAAGTAGGAAAAATAATGTAAGACCGACATAACGGTCTCAGAATGCAGCAAGATCAAAGAGGCTGATAGATTTTTCAAAAAATGCATACATATTTTTAAAAAATCACACTTTTTATAAATCATTAAAAAATATTAAAAAATCAAATATATATTTCAAAATTCACGGCATTAAAAAACCAGTAAGGAAAGTAGTAAAGTCGGACGGGGCATTTTTGAAGGTCCATTAACATGAAATTGTATCCATAAACATGCCATTAAGCAATTTATACTAAATGTTTCATTTGGTCAGATATTAAGTTGTTTCTTAAAATGGTACAGAATTATGAAAATCAATTTAAAGCAAATATTAATCGGACACCCGTTGATTATTTGGAGTCCAATTAACATGAAGTCGGTTGAAAATATATATGGGCAAAACACAATTACGCCATCTTATGCTCAGGTTTTTTTTTTAATTGTAAAATCGAACGAAAATATAAATAAAACCTATATCGAAATCTAAACTGATATCATCGAAAATTGTCACAGGTTTAACTAATTTCAGTATGTTTTGTGCATATCGGTCACATTTTGAGTTCTTGGTGCATCATCTACTTAAAGTCGGAGGAAAATACATATCCAAATCTGAACCGATTTCAACAAAACTTGACATACGTTAGACAACACTAACTTCAGTACGTTGTGTAAAATTTTGTACCATTCGGCCTAACCTTGGGTCTTAGGTGCTCAATTTATTTCAAATCGGACGAAACTAAGTATGGGAGCTATATCGAAATCTGAACCTATATCTACACAACTTAGCACACGGTAGGCTATATTAATTGAAGTACGTTGTGCAAAATTTTATTGCAAACGGCCTAACTTTGGGCCTTTTTCTTAAAATCGGACGAAACTATATATAGGAACTGTATCTAAATCTGAACCGATTTCAACAAACCTTAACACACGTTATGTTATAATAACATCAGTAAGTTGTGCAAAATTTTGTACCAATCGGTCCCACGTGGGAAGTTTGGTGCACCATTTATATCTAACTTAAACGGCATTTACATTAGAACTTTTTACCGGGTTAACCTACTTTATGAGGATTTATTTGCCATATATGCAAAGGAATTGACAATTGAAACCCACTGGGTTAACGAAATCCGGTTAAATGTAAACGTGCTGTTATAGGTTATACTAACTTCTTTACGTTGTGCAAAACCTTTTGTCAATCGCCCTAGCTTTATGAGTGTAGTGCTCCATTTACCTACGGACGAAAACACATATGTAGAACCTATATCTAAATCTAACCGAGATTAATTTATATTAACTACAGTTCATTTTACAAAACTGCGTGGCAATTGGACAAACTTTGGGTCTTTAGTGCACTATTTACATAAAATCGGACAAAAATGTATATGGGAGCTATATCTAAATTTGAACCGATTTTCTGGAAATTTAACACAACAACCCATTTCAGTACGCTGTGCCAAATTACGTGCAAATCGTACGAAAAAATATATGGGAGCTATATCTAAATCTGAACTGATATTCACGGAACTTACCACACATTATTCTAGACCCAATTCAGTACGCTGTGACAAATTTGGTGACTTTGGTGCACCATTTACTTAAAATCGGACGAAAATATATATGAGAGCTTTATCTAAATCTGAACCGATTTTCACGAAACTTACCTCACATCACTCTAGACTTAATGTAGTAGGTTATGCCGAATTTCGTGCAATTCGAAAGATATATAGGTACTTTGGTGCACCATTTACCTTAAATCGGACGAAAATATATCTGGGAGCTATATCTAAATCTGAACCGATTTTTCCCAATTTCAATAGGGTTCGTGCTTGGGCCAAATAAGTGACCTATGCCACATTTCATCCAATTCGGATTATAAATGCGACCTGTACTTTGTTTACAATTTAACATGGACAGGCAGTCAAACAGACGACGGACATGCATAAATCGACTCAGAAAGTGATTCTATGCATATTCTCAAAAGGAACCATGTGTCTATCTCGTTTCCTTTTGCCTGTTACAAACATATGCACAAAGACCTAATACCCTGTACCACAGTGTGGTGAAGGGTATAAAAACACGTCTATCATAGCCCATTAAAAAACCAGTAAGGAAAGTAGTAAAGCCGGACGGGGACGACTATATGATACCCTTCACCACTATGGGTATATTAAACAGGACTATTAGCATGAAATTGGATGAAATAAAATATGCGATATTTATCTAAATGTGAATCTACCTAGATCTATCCATAAAGTATGTACATCGACTTCAAACAAATATAAATAGGTCGTCCGTTGGGATATGTCTGTACTTCTAGAAAACGCAACTACATAATTCTAATCTCAATGACTATCATGAGGAGTTTGATGCCCAATTTACTTGAAATCGGGCGAAAATATATGAAAGCTCTATCCAAATATTAAGCGATTTCAAACAAACTTGTCACAGGTTAGGTTATACCAATTTCAGAACGTTTTGTTCCTATTGGTTCCTTGGTGCGTCAATTACTTAAAATCAAAATATAATAAAAGGGAGCTATATCTAAATCTGGACAGATTTTCACGAAACCACGCAGACATCACCCTAGGTTCAATTCAGTACGTTATGCCAAATTTTGTGCACCATTTACATGAAATCGGACGAAAAAATATGTGGGAGCTATATCTAAATCAGAACCGATTTTCATGAAACTTAGCAGACATCATTCTAGACTCAATTAAGTACGTTATGCCAAATTTCGTGCAAATCGAAGGATATATAGGGACTTTGGTGCACCATTTACATGAAATCGGACGAAAAAATATGTGGGAGCTATATGTAAATCTTGACCTATTTTCACGACACTTGGCAGGCATCATTCTAGACTCAATTCAGTACGTTATGCCAAATTTCGTGCAAATCGCAAGATATATGTGGTGCACCATTTACATGAAATCAAAGGAACTATATATATAGGTCCCATATCTAAATCTGTACCGATTTTCACGACACTTGGCAGGCATCATTCTAGACTCAATTAAGTACGTTATACCAAATTTCGTGCAAATCGAAGGATATATAGGGACTTTGGTGCACCATTTACATGAAATCGGACGAAACTATATATGGGAGCTATATCTAAATCTGGACCGATTTTCGCGAAAGTTGGCAGACATCATTCTAGGCTCAATTCAGTACGTTGTGCCAAATTTCGTGCAAATCAAAATATATATAGGGATTTTGGGGCACCATTTACATGAAATCGGACGAAACTATATATGGAAGCTATATCTAAATCTGGACCGATTTCCTCGAAACTTGGCAGACATCATTTTAGGCCTAAATGATTAGCCTGGACCAAATTTCGTGCAAATCGAAAGATATATAGGGACCGTTTACATTAAATCGGTTAAATATATATATGGGAGCTATATCTAAATCTGAACCGATTTTTCCCAATTTCAATAGGGTTCGTCCTTGGGCCGAATAAGTGACCTATGCCAAATTTCATCCAATTCGGATCATAAATGCGACCTGTACTTTGTTTACAATTTAACATGGACAGACAGACGGACGGACGGACATGCATAAATCGACTTAGAAAGTGATTCTATGCATATTCTCAAAAGGAAGACCCATGGTTCCTTTCCTCGATTATTTTTGCCTGTTACCAAGATATGCACAAAGACATAATACCCTGTACCACAGTGTGGTGAAGGGTATAAAAATATATATTTTTTAAATATCCAAGTTTAGGAAAGCCAATGATTTTTTTTTAAACCACGCTTAGTATGAAAAAAATATGTAGTTTTAAACCAGTGAGTGGAGCAGTATAGTCGGACGGGGCCGACCATACGATAGCCTACACAACTACCACGGAACTCTAACTTTCTGCGGATGTTTATTCCGAGCCTGGACTATATTTCGTGTTACCAGCACCTCTTTTTTACACTGACACATTTAACGAATATTACTAATATTCAGTACAGTCCTTCATTGGGTTGTGTTGTGATGTTCGGTTTATAATTGTGGCCTATAGGTTGACCCAAAAAGGAGTTTCGGTCCATTTTATCCTAAAATTATTATCTGATCATCACCGAAAATTATAGGCGTTGTCCTTGACCATAACTGGAACATCATGTAATATTTCAAAGCGATCAGCGCTATATTTCCGCTCTCCAGTGTGATAATGGATTACTAAAGAATATCTAATAATATCAACTTCTCGGGTCTATGTCCTTCAGGAGTAAATATATACGCTATAGAATACAAATTTTGTCATTTTCAAACAAAAGACAGGGTCCATTTGACCCGCTAAATATTGACCGATCTTTATGAAAACAGGCATGCTTTCGTGATGTCCGGACCATAATTGCGGCCTCTAGGCGACCGAAAAATTAAGTATTTGCTCAATTTCATCCCCTAAACATTATTCGATCTTTACCAAAAACAATAGGGTTCTTCATTGGCCAGAACCCATCCTACATGCAAAATTATAATGGACAGACTGACGGACGGGCACACATGTCTAGATCGACTCAGCTAGGCGAGATATGACGATCGGTACACTTAAAGGTGGGACTAGGACCAATATTTCGCGGCGTTACAAACTTTTTTTTATAAAATCCGTGCCTATTGTAGCTTTAAAAAAATATTTTTATAAAATCCACGCCTATTGTACGGTTTTAAAAAAATATTTTTATAAAATCCACGTTTATTGTAGCTTTAAAAAAATATTTTTATAAAATCCACGTTTATTGTAGCTTTAAAAAAATATTTTTATAAAATCCACGTCTATTGTAGCTTTAAAAAAATATTTTTATAAAATCCACGTTTATTGTAGATTAAAAAAATTTTATAAAATCCACGTCTATTGTAGCTTTAAAAAAATATTTTTATAAAATCCACGCCTATTGTAGCTTTAAAAAAAAAAATTTATAAAATCCACGTTTATTGTAGCTTAAAAAAAAATTTATAAAATACACGTCTACTGTAGCTTTAAAAAAATATTTTTATAAAATCCACGCCTATTGTAGTTTTAAAAAATTTTTTTATAAAATCCACGCCTATTGGTCTTAAGAAATTTCTTTATAAAATCCACGCCTATTGTCTTAAGAAATTTCTTTATAAAATCCACGCCTATTTTTATAAAATCCACGCCTATTGTAGCTTTAAAAAAATATTTTTATATAATCCACGCCTATTTTTGTAAAATCCACGCCTATTGTAGCTTTAAAAAAAATTAAAAAATCCACGCCTACGTAATTCTGTCAAAAAATGCAGTGACGTGATAATTACATTTGATTACTCATCACACACAAAACCACAAGCATTTCTGAATAAAAAGTAATGGTCACTAACGAATCAACCTCTTTCAAACACCCACTATTTTACATATGATAAAACTGTGTACAATTATCTGTTGGGTTGTGGCCATTTTATTGCTTCAATTGCTCTTGTTGCTTTGTGATAATCAAATACCTGTTTGTTTTCAATTGTCAAGATGTTACAATTTCAAGCCCCACAAAATAACAGACTAGACAGTTAGTCTGTGAAACATTCTCTTGAAGCTCCTAACTGCCTACAACCCACTCAAAATGACAGCAATAAAATACCAATCGACTACAGGAGAGTAGTGCCAACACACATACACACACAAAAAAGTAATAAATATTTAATTTTCATAGAATCCCACACTTGTTTGTCTGACGGTATAACATTAGGCCATTTCCATAGACCACACCGACCTGACGACAGATCGACCACACCGTTAACATCGATAACAAGCATGCCACTTGAGCGAGCATACAACCAAATATTATCCAAATGTCTTTTTTCGCTCTATGTGATTCAGTTCCATAAAAAAGAAAAAAACTCAAGTGTTGTTACTGCTGCTGATGATGGTGATAGCTTCTCATCCTCATCCCAAAGTAACAAGACCGACTGCTTTCATTTAGGCCCATCATCATCACATCGGTATATGGCTCACTATAAATGGGAGTTAAACTACTGCATAGTTTCATTTTCGTTAATTGTCTTGACCATTTAGCCCATTGGCCATGTTAAGTGCCCGCTGTCCATTCGTTGTTATGTTGTTAACAATATTTAGATGATCGAGCGGTTCACTTAGATGAGACTACGATAATGGACATTTACTTTAACGTTGTACAAACATGCTTACATTTACATATTTATATGCCCCGTGTAACGAGTGTGTTCGATAGTCTAATATGACTTTCTTATTGACGCATGTATAATTGTGGGTTGAAGACCATTGCAATTGTTATCTGTAATAATGAAGAAGAGGTATAATAACGAGGGAGGAGTATTATGTGATTTTTTAATATAATTTCACTAGAATATGGAGATTATGATAATTTTTGACATTCCGTTTGAAGGCTGATAAAAATCGTTGGGAACCCCATACATAAATTGTTTCTGGTCCATATTACATCCACGAAAGACCTCAACATATTAGAGATATGCGTTTGACACATAACGTAAATCCGTAAAAGACGGAAATATGTCTTTTCTCCAGAAAGGTACAAATAGCAGAGAATAAGGAACCCATCTTCCAAACAAGGCGATAGCAACATCCTTAAAGTTAAGCAAGGGGTCAATAAGACCCGCAGCTGCTTTTCTGTCTGCAGAAGAGGTTCAAGCATTGACGGAGTGTCTAAACTGGTTACGCTTAAAATCTTTACAAAATACTACAAATATCTTGACAAATAAGTTCGGAAATTTTAACATCGAGTAAAACACCAAAGAGATGATGGACTGAAGCCAATGGTCAATGACATCATCGGACCATACCAATGCGACTTCAGACCTGGCAAATCCACCATTGACCAGATTTTCACTCTGCGCCAAATCCTGGAAAATACCCACGAAAAACACATCGACACATACCACCTATTTGTCGACTATAAAGCCGCATTCGACAGCCCTATCCGTTCAGAGGTGTTTAAAGCCATGTCTGCGTTCGGCATTCCTGCAAAATTAATACGGCTATGCAGGATAACTTTAAGAGGCACAAGGTCAGCAGTTAAAGTAGGAAAGGACCTATCGGAACCCTTCAATACCGAACGAGGATTCAGACAAGGTGACAGTTTGTGATCTTTTTAACATCCTACTGGAAAAGGTCATACAAGACACAAAGGTGAACAGAAATGGCACTCTGTACACCAAACAACACATGTTACTCGCCTACGCCGATGACATCGATATAATAGGTCGAACATTGCGAGCGGTAACAGCCACCTTCGAACAAATTGAAAAGGAGTCTGCCAAAGTGGGTCTGGCAGTAAACGGCGAGAAGACCAGCTGATGATATCAACGCGCAAAACGTCCAGTAGACTCGGACCAACCGTGGAACTTGAGAATTACAGCTTCGAGGTAGTTAAAGACTTTATATACCTTGGTACCGCCATAAATAAAACGAATGACATCAGTTTTGAAATTCGGAGATGGATTGTGATGGCCAACAGATGCTACTATGGTCTAAGTAAGCAATTTAGAAACAAGGCCACCTCCCGCCAGACCAAACTCACACTCTACAAGACGCTGATACTACCCGTGCTATTATATGGATCTGAAGCATGGGTACTTGCGCAAGCAGATTAGCAGCTCTTGGGGTGTTTGAAAGAAAAATTCTCCGAAAGATCTACGGCCCGATCTGCGTCGACGGTGAATATCGGCGTCGAATGAACCACGAGCTTTACAACTTATACACAGACATCGACATAGTATTGAGCTGCAGCGACTACGGTGACTAGGCCATGTTGTGCGGATGAATGAGAATGCCCCAGCTCAAAAGGCATATAAAAACGAGCCTACTGATGGTTCCGGTAGAAGGGGAAGGCCACGAATTAGATGGAAATACCAAGTAGAAAACAACATCTTGGAACGTGGTCTTCCACGTTCTATGAGAATATGCATTGAATCACTTTCTGAGTCGATTTACGCATGTCCATCTGTCCGTCCGTCCATGTATTTTTGTGAACAAAGTACAGGTCGCATTTATGATCCGATTTGTATAAAATTTGACATAGGCCACTTATTTGGCCCAAGGACGAACCCTATTGAAATTAGGAATTATCGGTTCAGATTTAGATATAGCTCCCATATATATTTTCGTTCGATTTAATGTAAATCCCTATATATCTTTCGATTTGCACGAAATTTGGCACAGCGTAATGAATTAGGCCTAGAATAACGTGTGTTAAGTTGCCTGAAAATCGGTTCAGATCTAGATATAGCTCCCGATTAAATGTAAATGGTGCACCTAAGTCCCTTAATATCTTTAGATTTGCACGAAATTTGGCACAGCGTAATGAATTAGGCGTAGAATAACGTGTGTTAAGTTTCCTGAAAATCGGTCCAGATTTAGATATAGCTCCCATATATATCTTCATCCGATTTAATGTAAATGGTGCACCAAAGTCCCAATATATCATTCGATTTGCATGAAATTTGGCATAGAGTACTGAATTAGGTCCAGAATTATGAGTGCCAAGTTTCGAGAAAATCGGTTCAGATTTAGATATAGGTCCCATATATAGCTTCGTCCGATTTAAGGTAAATGGTGCACCAAAGTTCCCATATATCATTCGATTTGCATGAAATTTGGCATAGAGTACTGAATTAGGAGCAGAATGATGTGTGCCAAGTATCTACAAAATCGGTTCCGATTTAGATATAGCTCCCATATATAATTTCGTCCGATTTAAGGTAAATGGTGCACCAAAGTCCCTATATATCATTCGATTTGCAGGAATAGAGTACAATAGAGTACTGAATTAAGTCCAGAATTATGTGTGCTAAGTTTCGTAAAAATCGGTTCAGATTTAGATATAGCTCCCATATATAGTTTTGTCCGATTTTATGTAAATGGTACACCAAAGTCCCTATATACCGTTCGATTTGCATGAAATTTGGCACAGGGTACTAAATTAAGTCTACAATGATGTCCGATTTAAGGTAAGTGGGGCACCAAAGCCCCTATATATCTTTCGATTTGCACGAAATTTGGCATAAAGTACTGAACCAGGTCAAGAATGATGTGTACCAAGTTTCTAGAAAATCGGTGCCGATTTAGATATAGCTCCCATATATAATTTCGTCCGATTTACGGTAAATGGTGCACCAAAGTCCCTATATATCATTCGATTTGCACGAAATTAGGCATAGAGTACTGAATTAGGTCCAGAATTATCTGTGCTAAGTTTCGTGAAAATCGGTCCAGATTTAGATATAGCTCCCATATATATTTTCGTCCGATTTAAGGTAAATGGGTCTCCAAAGCCCCTATATACCCTTCGATTTGCACGAAAATTGGCATAAAGTACTGAATTAGGTCAAGAATGACGTGTGCCAAGTTTCGAGAAAATCGGGTCAGATTTATATATAGTTCCAATATATATTTTCATCCGATTTTAGGTAAATGGGTCTCCAAAGTCCCTATATATCTTTCGATATTTATCCAAGTAATCAACGGTGTCCGATTAATATTTTCTTAAAATTGATGTACATAATTTTGTCCCATTGTAAGAAGCAACTCTATATCTGACAAAATGAAAAATTTAGTATAGGTTGAAGAATGACATATTTATGGATCCAATTTCATTTTACTGGTCCTTCAAAAATGCGACGTCTGTTAGAATTCATCTGGTGAATATACCCAAAGTGGTGAAGGGTATTATATAGTCGGCCCGTCCGACTTTGCAGCTTCCCTTACTGGTTTAAACTGAAAAACAACTGCGCATAGGATAGACCCGCCCGGAAATCTTTTTATACCCTTCACCACACTGTGGTACAGGGTATTATGTCTTTGTGCATATGTTTGTAACAGGCAATATGAAACGAGATAGACACATGGTTCCTTTTGAGAATATGCCTAGAATCACTTTCTGAGTCGATTTACGCATGTCCGTGTGTCCGTCCGTCCATATATTTTTGTGAACAAAGTACAGGTCGCATTTATGATCCGATTTGGATAAAATTTGGCATAGGCCACTTATTTGACCCAAGGACGAACCCTAATGAAATTTGGAATTATCGTTTCAGATTTAGATATAGCTCCCATATATATTTTCATCCGATTTAATGTAAATGGTGCACCAAAATCCCTATATATCTTTCGATTTGCACGAAATTTGGCACAGCGTAATGAATTAGGCCTAGAATGACGGGTGTTAAGTTTCCTGAAAATCGGTTCAGATTCAGATATACCTCCCATATATATTTTCGTCCTATTAAATGTAAATGGTGCACCAAAGTCCCTTAATATCTTTCGATTGGACGAAATTTGGCACAGCGTAATTAAATAGGTATAGAATGATGTGTCTTAAGTTTCCTAAAATCGTTGAAATCGGTTCAGATTTAGATATAGCTTCTATATCTGACCAAAGGAAAAATTTAGTATAGGTTGCAGAATGACATGCTTATAGATCCAATTTCATTTTACTGGTCCTTTAAAAATGCCACGTCTGTTAGGATTCATCTGTTGAATATACCCAAAGTGGTGAAGGGTATCACATAATCGGCCCCGTCCAACTTTACTACTCTCCTTACTGGTGTATGTTCGGCTTATGAAACAAAAGTCTGTCTCGAGCAACATAGCAGATATTATACCATCTGGTCCAGAAGATATATAGGGTTGAAAAGTGTGAGCCGCCCATATGCGTTTTGTATAGCTTATTTGATCGTTTATCAAAGATTCGTAAGCCATGGACTGAGTCTGGACGAAATCTGACAAATGGTCCATAGAATCAAAACCGGAGATGGTTCAAGTGCCTTAATTTTCTTTTAATGCCCAGATGGTCCTTCGATATTTTTTCCGAAATCTTGCAGTTTCATTAAAACCATTTGATCGAACCACTAAAAACTATACAATATTCCTAATCTGGTCCCTAACCCAAGATTCCTATTGCGAGGTAATCTATATAAAATAAAACGTTGTTGGTCGGACTTCAAACTCTATGATGATATACACATAAATCTTTTCAGTTTGTCGCTAGTTTGTAGTTTATTTGAGTGTCTTACTGGGATCTGAAGGTATTAGAATAGGTTGAGAAGAGGTGTGGTTTACAACAGAAGGACATACACGTGCATGGAAGTGGCCTTTTGTGCGCTCTAGAAACGGTAGTAGGTTAGAAGAAGCAACCTTAAGAGAATTCCTAGAAGTATAGAACTTCTAGGAATTCTCTTTTATTTCTGAAGTCCTTCAGTTTTGTTTTAATCCACGTCGCTCTAGGTCGGTTAATTCCCGAGAAGTTTAATTTCCTAAAAATTGGGTTTAAAGCCTCTCAGTCCGCACTTGTAACATTAAAATTTGCTTTGTCTGGAGGTATTGATTTTTCAGGAATTTTCATTTTCAAATGACAATGGAAATGTTTCGAGCAGCATCTGAAGAAGTTGTAGAAATTTTTTACACTTTCCCATTTTCTAAATTGCTCATACCACCCCCTATTTTCCCTATAGATATATATGGAACCTTTCTTTGATATAACAAAGACAACAGAAGATAACATTTTTACGAGTCTTGAGCTTAAAGTTGTAAAATGTCAACATATACGAGCAAATAATGACTTAAACTGTCGACACTAAAATCGAACATTGTCATTTCACAAGAAGAAAAAAAAACAACAACAAGAGCGAAAGAATAACAGCCACCGCCGCCAGAAACAAGTACAAAAGAACACCGGCTAAATAGTGGTCAAAAACAGATGGAAGAAAAACAAAACAAAAACGTTTGGCAAGATCGAATGATGATGGTGGCTGTGGTGGTGGTGGTGGTGTTGGCGGTGACTGGGTCGATCGTTCGATGCCACTGAACGTTTTGTTGGCTGGGTGATGTGGCGTGCACAGGTGCCGATATTGAGTTTAATAGTCCGTCAGTATGTCATTCATGTAGTCTTTCATTCATACGCTCAACTCAATTGACCGAATAGAATGAACAAACTATCGACCGACTGGTCATCTATTTTCAAGTGCCTGACCAATATTATGGTCTCTCCGGCTGTGTGTCACTCTGATTATTTTAATGTAACCGCCACTTTGTTCACATAAAACTTCATGTGACTGCTGGACACACAAACTCGCACACTCACACTCACTCACACACATCTACTATGGGAGATTAAAGTTTATAGAGTTAGCAAATGTAACATAGGCTTATGCTGGTTCGACGGCACAACACACATTTGAATGGGATCATTTAGTTGATTTTCGTCAGTTTTTCTCGAAATCCTTTTAAATTTCGTCGTATCACTGAAGTTTCGCTTTTATTTTTGTACGTTGAGGTTTATGGCCCATTTGCATTGATTTGGCCGAAAACATCTGTCTACGTGCCTGCCGGCCTGCCAGCTAGTGAGTGGAGAGGAATAAATGATGACGACCAAAATGCCTCGAACAGATGCTGCTGCTACCTCGAACGTTATGTTGCGGAATTGCGTCCACACAGATGCAATTGTTGCGCGAATTGTTTTGTTACATTATTTCGATTTGACTTTAATGTCCACTAATGAGAGGAGGCCATATACGACTGACTGACACACACACAGCAATCGTCATTTGTTCTACATACCGAAGTATGTAGATATGTAGCTGCTTAGTGTATTTTTGTAACACATCAGCTTTCAAATGCTGATTTTGATTTTCATTGGAATTCGGTAGTAAGTGCATTTTAAAGCAAGTGGGCTGAATTTAATATTGATGGACATAAAATAACATTTAAATTAGGAAGTTAAGCAAAAAAAAAAAAAAAGATGTGTATCAATTCGTTGTGATCGTACGTTCGATCGTATTCGGATTTTTTTATAGTCACATGGAAATTAGGACAATGTGTAAATGTACGAAATAATCGTTAAATTATTGCACATTTGAGACTACGTAATTGACTTGGAACGTAATTGATTTGGAATTTATATGAACTGGGTAACATGTAGAAGGAACGTTAAGTTGAAAAGCCACAAGGTGTTTATAGTAATACGTCTTTAAATTGATCTCCCAATACTTCTGGGACTTCTGTTTCCTTCACGTTTTTTCATTCCCATTCCTTGGGTCGCTAATTTTGTGAATAGCACAATTGCCCAAGCATTGGGTTCGAAGGCTTGCGAAAGCTTAATAGTGGCATAGGAAATATTCCAAGATTGGGTTGTATTCCAAGATTGGGTTGCAAAGGATATATACTGAAGCCTTTGAAAGGCATGTTGTGCGCCCTAGAAAGGAAAGTATGTTTGAAGAAAGGATCTAGAGATTGGTCTCCCCTTGTTTCTAGGAATTCTGGGTTCTTAGTGGAGTCCTTCAGTCTTTTCCAATCACACCGACTTAAGTCAGTCAGTTCGTGAATATTCTAGCTGAAATGTCTTGTCTGCTGATGTCATTTTTCTTAAGCATCATGATTTTATTATCTTTTGTTTGTTCTCTCCATAATATTGTTGTATGATTACCAGTCCACTCGTTATACCAAAGTAATTTCTAGGTCTTTTTCGCCCATGAACTCATTTCTAAACGTATTGTGTTTAAAGATTTGTGAGCGTTCACATGTATGCATGTCCGTCCATATATTCTTGTGAACACATGACAGGTAGCATTTATGATCCGTATGGGATGACATTTTGCATAGGACCTTTATTTGGCCGAAGCACCCTATTGAAATTGTAGAAAATCGTTTTAGATTTAGATATAGCTTCCATACATATATTTTTGTCCGATTTTATGTAAATGGTGCACCAAACTGTAAAATGTTGACCGAGTGCGACAATATTTTGTAAAGCGCCCTTAATTAAGTACATATAAGTATATGTTAATTGTTTTCGAAATCGTTAAGTTTCGTTGGATTCGGTTCAGATTCACATATAGGAAGTGATGCAAATGTGGTATAGGTTGGTAATGTGGTATAGTCACTTTTTTTGTAAACTGAAAATTTTAGAATAACTGAAACATGTTTTATGGTTTGCTGTTCTCAAAAAAATAAGATACCAATGATCTGTTCAATTTATTTAACTCACGTTGAGAATCAGTAGCAAAAATTAAATTTTTCATGAAATTGACATTTTTCCGGTTGAAGTTTAAAAATAATTGTTTGTTCTACAGATTTATTTCAATCTTTATTATGAAATCATTAAAATAATCAGTAAGTACTACAAATCAAATAATATGCGCGATTGCACCACATATTTACCAATTTAGGAAAAAAACTAGACAATTATTCAGTGAACACAAGTGCAGGTAATGTGGTATACCTGGAGTCTGTATGAAAAAAAGCCAGCACAAGACAAAATTTAATTACTATTTGAAACATTTGTCCTCTACGAGCGCCTACCATGCATCATAAGGATGAAAAACAAAGGTTATGGGATTTTAACTACTTCTCCGTACAAAAATTAAATATTGCCATGTGTAGACATTATTATATAATAAAAATTAAAGTTCCACTCAACGTATCCGTTAAAAATCTTAACAGACATAAATTTCGAGCTAATTCACATTCATTAAAAACAATGAATTATATAAGATATCAATTGGAAGTGAAAATTACACTATACCACATTAACATCATGTGGTATACCACATTACCTACACTTTTTATACCCTTCACCACACTGTGGTACAGGGTATTAAGTCTTTGTGCATATGTTTGTAACAGGCAAAAATAATCAAGATAGACCCATGGTTGCTTTTGAGAATATGCATAGAATATCATAGAATTGATTTATGCATGTCCGTCTGTCCGTCCGTCTGTCCGTCCGTCCATCCATGTATTTTTGTTAACAAAGTACAGGTCGCATTTATGATCCGATTTGGATGAAATTTGGCACAGGTCACTTAATTTCCCAAGGACGAACCCTATTGAATTTGGAGAAAATCGGTCCACGTTTAGGCATAGCTCCCATATAAGGGTACCCCCCAATTTTCGGTATTTTGAGGTTATTTAGCACGTTTTTTAACTGAATTCGCTGAAATTTGGTAGTTTGACTTCTTATTGGGTAGCAAATCTCCCTACCAAAAATTATAAATATAGGTCCATTTTTTCGGATAGTCCCCATATAAGGGTAGCCCCAATTTTCGGTATTTTGGGAGTTTTGATCGCATTTTTGGACCAAATTCGCTGAAATTTGGTATTTTGAGTTCTTATTAGGTAGCAAATTTTTCTACTAAAAATTGTAAATATTGGTCAATTTTTTCGGATAGTCCCCATATAAGGGTACCCACAATTTTCGGTATTTTGGAGTTCTTGACGTCGTTTTATAACTGAATTCTCTGAAATTTTGTACAGTGGGTTCTTATTGGGTACCAAATTACTCCACTAAAAATTATAAATATAAGTCCAGTTTTTCTGGTAGTCCCCATATAACGGTACCCCAAAATTTTTGGTATTTTGGGGGTTCTGATCGTATTTTTCGACCGAATTGACTGTAATTTAGTACGTCGAGTTCTTATTAGGTAGCAAATCTCTCCACTATTAATTATAAATATAGGTCAATTTATTCGGGTAACCCCCATATAAGGGTACCCCCCAATTTTCGGCATTTTGGGGTTCTTGAGCGCGTTTTTCAACAAAATTCTTTGTAATTTAGTTTTTTATACCCTTCACCACACTGTGGTACAGGGTATTATGTCTTTGTGCATATGTTTGTAACAGGCAAAAGGAATCAAGATAGACCCATGGTTCCTTTTGAGAATATGCATATAATCACTTTTTAAGTCGATGCATGTCCGTCCGTCCGTCTGTCCATGTTAAATTGTAAACAAAGTACAGGTCGCATTTATTATCCGTATTATATGAAATTTGGCGTACGTCACTTATTTGGCCCAAGGACGAACCCTATTGAAATTGGGAAAAATCGGTTCAGATTTAGATATAGCTCCCATATATATTTTCGTCCGATTTAAGGTAAATGTTGCACCAAAGTCCCTATATATCTTTTGATTTACACGAAATTTGGCACAGCGTACTTAATTAAGCCTAGAATGGTGTGTGCTAAGTTTCATAAAAATCGGTTCAGATTTATATAGCTCCCATATAAATTTTCGTCCGATTTAAGGTAAATGGTGCACCAATGTCCCTAAATATCTTTCGATTTGCACGAAATTTGACACAGCGTACTGAATTAAGCCTAGAATGATGTGTGCTAAGTTTCGTGAAAATCGGTTCAGATTTAGATATAACTCCCATATATATTTTCGTCCGATTTAAGGAAAATGGTGTACCAAAGTCTCTGTATACCTTTCGATTTCCACGAAATTTGGTACAGCGTACTGAATAAAGTCTAGAATGATGTGTGTTAAGTTTCGTGAAAATCAAAAATGCGACGTATGTTAAGATTAATCTGTTGAATTTACCCAAAGTGGTGAAGGGTATCATATAGTCGGCCCCGTCCGACTTTACCACTTTCCTTACTGGTTTTAAAATCACTTTTAATGGAATTTCAAATATTTTCTCTAATATCTCCTGAATTGTTAGAATAATATTATTTTCAAATTGATACATGGAAAGACAACACATGTAGCTTGTTAAGTGTAAAATTTCAATTTAATCGGATAAAAAATAAAAATTTGGCAATCTAAAAACAAATGGGTATACCACATTTGCATCACCTCCTATATAGCTCCCATATATAAAATTTTCCATAGCGTATCAAATTACGTAGAGAATTATGAGTGCTAAGATTCCTATATATAATATGTTAATATAAGTGAACCACAAGAGTGATCCTACCTTGCAATGTCCCCTGCCCCAATTTGCCCCAGATAGTTATATCTTGTAGGATACCAATTATTCATCAATAGGGCTTATCTACAAAGGCATCTAAGGATTATATAAGAGTTTTAGTGACGACATTGTTGAAGCCTTAGCTACATTTTTTTGTCAAAGGTGCCTTCATTCTGGTGTACTACCTCCCGTATCGCGATTTCCATACATACGCATTTTGTTTATAGTTTAGGGTATCAAGTATGTTCCTTTTTATTCCTTTACTTCCTCCAGAAAGTCCAGTTTGATATCCGTGAAGTTTTATGGAAATCAATTCAGATTTAGATATAGCTCCCATATATAGTTTTGTCCGATTTTTTGGTAAATGGTTCACCAAACTCCCAAAGATTTTCCGATTGATACAAAATTTTGCACAGCGTATTAAAATAGATCCATATTGATGTATACGAAGTTTTGTGGAAATCGGTTAAATATAGCCCCCCTATATATGTTCGTCCATCTTTACTAAATGGTGCCCCAAACAACCAATATTTGACCGATTCAAACTAAATTTTGTACAGCATACTGATGTAGTTCCCGTTTGATGTCCGTGAAGTTTTGTTGAACTTGATTCAGTTTTAGATATATATATATATATATATTTACAT
Organism: Musca vetustissima; assembly: GCF_032173495.1. Lineage (NCBI taxonomy): Eukaryota > Metazoa > Arthropoda > Insecta > Diptera > Muscidae > Musca > Musca vetustissima. The sequence goes on from NW_026874648.1 coordinate 56,283, forward strand.
ATATATATATATATTATTTTCGTCTTATTTTATGTGAGCTTTCCTTACTGGTTACATCATAACATTGTTTCATCAATCTTAGATACCTCGTATCTTGCATGAATTATCTATGTTTTCGGTGGGAGGTTAGCTTTCATGAGAAGCCTTGTTGTTCCTATCCTGTCACTTATAGTCCAGGAATATAGTCCAGTTAAATTTCTATAAAGTTTTGTTTAAATCTGTTGAGATTTAGATATAGCTCCCACATATAGTTTCGTCCGATTTAAGATAATTGAGGCACCAAAGTCCCTATATATCTTTCGATTTGCACGAAATTTCGCAGAGAGTTCTGGATTAGGTCCAGAATGATGTGTGCTGGTGACTACTTATTGGCAATGCACCTCTGCCGTTGGTGGTGGTATCGGCGAGTCGAACGGAAAATAAACTGATGTCAGTTAAATGTTACCATTTCCCTGCTTCAGTATGGTTGTGACCTGTATAATAGGTAGAGATGGTATTTACCGGGCATTACCGATTCAATATAGTAAATACCTAAATAAATACCCGCAAATGGGTATTTACCAAATTTACCCAATTTTAGCCAACTTAATCTAATGAGGAAAATTAGCTTTATCAGGGCTTCTAAAATGGTATCATTAGATATTTCTTATTAAATTCAGACAAGATCCTTATAGCAGGTAATCCATGATTTTGTTGTTGACCGTATGAATCATTTCCTTATGGATCTCATTTTTAAATTTTCCGGGCGCTCAATTTTTGTAGATCAATGAGTAAAAGAGCTCGTCCCTACGGTACTCCTGGCTACCTTGGCCTACGATACCGGCTCCATACTAGTTGTTTTTGTAATTTTCCGTTTTCTTGCCGCTCGATTAGAATTTTCGCGATTTTCTCTATAGAAGATTTCCACGCAGCACTCGCCTTTGAGTGTGGGAGACAATGCTAGCCACTATTTTTATCAGGACTTCTATGCGTTGTGTAGTCTCAAATGGTAGCATTAGATATTCCCTTTGATCACTTCGTAACAGAGGTCGTTTCTATATATTCCCATAGATTCTTTTCACTTTTTTTTGGGATGAGGAATATTTTTCTCTGCTAGAGAGGAAATTAAGGGATGGACATCCTTCTGCTTTTCCTTCTTATCTTTCCGACTCAACCTGGCCTTTTTTTTCTTGATCCAAACTTAACAATGTCCTTCCTCAATTTTTCTATTAGTTATGTTGTTCTTACTTTCGTGTTCTGACCCGGAATTTGAGTGCGATTCCCGGCATTTTTCGGAAAGTTGGGCCGAGATTGCCCTTCCTCGGTAGTCATATAATTCCGAAATTAAGGGGTTTCAATGACTATATAACTTCATCATGTTAAATTGAGAATACAAATTTAAATAAAACAGTCAATTTCCCATGCTGTTGTTAACTATCGAAATTGTCATCTTATTTTTTCCCATAACCCTGGGTTCATTCACAGAAATTCTTCTTTCAAAATTTACCGACTAAAATACAAATATTTCATAATTTTCAATACAAGGAGCCATGCAACTATTTCATATTTTATTGTTGTTGCTGTTCGTTTCTTTTTCGAACACCTATGGCCTAAACCATGTCACATAATGTGGTCACATCATTAGGACCAACATATGGAAGAGACAACAAATGTTGTTATTGTTGCTGTGTCGCAGTGTGGCAATGGTGATAATTTTCAGTTGTTTGAAAACAAACAACCCGGTGATAACTTCTAGTTCAACTGGTGACCATTTTCGGCTACTGGCAGAACATTTACTTGTTACAAGGTGAAGAAATAGGTAGGTGGTACAAGTCACCAAGAAGTTACCCGTCGTTATGGTGCCTTCAGGCTGGATGGCTGCAAATAGCATAGCTTCAGGAGTACATCAAAAGAATTCAAGTGGGAATAGTCACCGCTGAGCCAGTCAGCCAGTCACATCTCTCGTTGACATATCGAACAGTCAAAAGTGTTAACAACACATTCAAAGTGATTGAACAACACAAAAGAGCCACACTGGCTGTCAAGACAGACGCTCAGGCTCTGCTGTAGCTCCAAAGACAGCTGATGCAGGCAAATCTGACCATGGTCGCTGCCATACAATAATTGTGGATGCGAATCCTAGCCAATCAACCACACAGTTGCACAAAGGTCTTGGAGTCCAAGCAAAGACATGCTCGACAGCATGACCGCTTGTTAGAATTTCTCAGCGGGTGGGGAAAGTGCCAATGGGACCAAAAATAAACCTCACCAAATATCCTACAAACAATATTTACAAATCAAACATTTCGTTTATTAGGTGGCATAATGTGAGCGAGCGAACGAACGAAGGAGCAAGCGAGCGGGCTTATGAATCGTCCGTATGGTGGATGGTGGTCGTTTTGCCTTTGCAATTCAACACCAATTCAGCAGACACTGTCGTCTCTGGCCCGTCCATAAATGTTTTGTCCGCAACAGTCACCATCACCAATTTTCAATACGATTCAGATTGTTTGGAGTTATTATTCGGAATTCATTATTAGGTTGGCTGCCAATGCAATTTCTGTTCAAATGTCAAAATCTCCCGTTGTTTAATGAAGTAATCGTCCAAATATGTTTGCCCGCTTTGGCAGAAAAAATGAGAAATCGCCTAGCATGCCATATGACCACAGCAAGACATAGCATTCTTGCTGCGGCAGCTAGAAGATTTCCTTTAACCTAGAACAAAATAAATTTAAAAAAATATTTCGATTTATTCTCGTAAATTATATGGCCATCTAAAATGGAACTACTTATTGGCATAGGCTTGGATTTGTGGATTCTCGTATTAATTGATTAAAATATTGGAAATTATTTATATCAGCAGATTCATATTCGCGGGTATGTATATGTATGTTAAAAGTCAGGATATATGAATTTTAAATCTATAAAAAATCAGATACCACGACATACCCTCCTAGTCGAAATGAGTCGGGTAGGAGGAACCAATGCCAAACTAACCGCTGGTGCGGGCTCATAAACCAGATTGCCTTCGCATGGGCATATGGCATTCGCAGACAGCTGAGTAAGCTTAGCTGGGCAATTGAATTGGTTCACCGTGTCCAAATCCACATTCTGAGCATGTGTGAGAACTCGAGCCTTCAATTTGTACACAATACAAAATGTCTGTCTATGTAGATGTTTCTTCACTGCTGCTTTGGATGGTGGATGGTCTCCGATCTGATTGTATCTGCATTAATGCTAAGCCTGTTTACCTTGAGGATCACGCTTGTATCACTGCACAATTGGTTTTGTCGATGAATGGGTATGATATTTGTCTTCTCATGAAGATGATCTACTGGTGTCATGAAGTGCCACTCTGTGTAACGTGACAAAAGTCACATACATACAGCAACATCTACGATCAAACCATTAACCATAGCATCAAATTCACATGACGACCCGCGTCTTCTACACCACCATTTAATTCTCTTTCACGTTGTTATACCGCAAACATAAGTATTCTAGTTTCATCCACTAAGGACAGCTGGTCATTGTACAGGCTTTCGCAATTCTTTTTGGTGCTACCTATTGTACCGACTCCCAACAATCATCGTTCCGATAACCGTTAAATCAATTTTTTTTTTAAATCGATTGACTGCGGTCCATATCGAGCAAGCTTATCAGTTACATCACTTCTCTCAATACCACTATAATCTGGAACCCAACAAAGTCTAACAAAATGCCCGATATTCCACAGAACTAATTTAGAATCATGAACTACCCTAGTTCTTAATTGAAAGTTGTTCAAAGAAAACTCCCTTATTCCATATGCATATATCGACAGACCGCCAAGAGGTGGTGGTCCTCCGCCCCGGACTCTCTGCTTGGTAGGGTTATATTAAATTCCTCAAAATTAAGGTGTGAGGAAATATAATTAGTTGGGAATTCTACTGCGACAGAGTTTATAATCTCACATAAGTTCAGGCTATGTGGGTACCCGAAGTGTGAAGTTCGCCATGTCCCTATATCCTTCGTCCTTAATGTGCCTCAAAAGGAGTTAATAAATAAAGTGACTGAAAACTTTTTATCGCAGTGTTTCTAGGAACTTTTTACAAACTGCTTATTTTGGAAAGCAGCGTTTTCTTCCTCAGTACCTACCATCAGACAAGACATCCATATGTAAGCATGGGAAGAACGACTGCATTGTGTACGATGGGCGTTGAGTCCTTGCAAGAGTACAGTGTTATTTCCTTTTCCACGATAAACGGTGGTCTAGAATGGTATCGAGGTATTTGGCACGCAAAGAGAGTTCCAGAGGTACTCTATCTATTTTATGAAGATAAAGCGTTGGAATTCTGCACTTTTTGGTGAATACCATTCCGTCACGCCCATCCTGACGAGCATACTAGTGGTCAAAGGAGGGGTAGAAGGGTAATCGGTCTGTAGTCTTTCGATAAAGTGTGACTATGTTTTCCCGTCTTAACAATGAATCACAACTTTATTTCTGTCCACAGAATGATAACCTCATACAGGTCAAGAAAATCTCCCACAATGCTATTAAGACATGTTCTGAGGTATTTTGCAATATCGCAGGTCTGGTCTGGTGTTAATAACTCATACCAATTTTGGATAGCTTGTTAGGTCATCAATTAGACCTTCATTTTCCATGGACAAGGTTGAATATGATGCGGCAATTGCTCATCCGTTACCAAGTTTCTGCTCCCTGGAAAATGAGTATCCGATATAAGGTGCGGAATATCTAAACCAGAATTAGTCCACGTGCCATTATTTCTTTTAATTTTACACGATGAATTTTGGGTCCTTCGATATTATATTCCGAAATCTTGTCGCTTCCTTAAATCCCCTTTTCGTCTCAATAAAGCATATACAAATTTCTCCCTTAGCTTTCTTAATTGAAAAACTCCCTATAAGTTTCACAATCTGTACTAAGTTAAGATTTATTTGCTTCGTTATATAATTTCCTCGTGCCTCTTCGTAGAGACAAAAGGTCTTTCGTTCACGAAATTGGTTGTGATTTTTTCCCTAAGTAGGTTTTTTGAAGACTCATAGCTCTGTGTGTTGTTGGCATTGAATTTGTTCCAATTATAAAGCTTCTGTTGAATTCCAAGATTGGAAATTTGGAAATATATAATTCTGTGGTCAGAGAAGGAGAACTCTTCTGATACATTCGAATTTTCAAGTTCAGAACAGTTCATATTTGATAGGGTGATCCTATTTACAAACATAGGATTATCTCCTCTGTTGCAAATTTTTCAATTGTTATCAAGTATAACATTTTAAAACTTCTTTAAGGTCATCTATAAAAATAGCTATCCTGTCGCCTTAAATATAACTTCAATTATTAAGAGTATAGACAACATATTCTCAATCCTTAGAGTGAAATGTTTCCCATCATTTAGCCTCCAACACTTGGAAAGGCTACTACTACCACCAATAACTTCCATAATCACTGACATACACATGTCTGCAATTAATTGATATTAAATACTAACATATTTGTTCGGAAGACTGATACTACTTACTTATATTTACTTATCCATGTTAGCGGGTCTACAGGCTACAGTTTAGGTAACCACCATAAATTGTTACATGTATGGCATGAACTAGGACTGCTGTGAGATAGAACAGAATAAAAAAAAACAAACTCATCGAACATTCTCGACAACGAGACCAAAAAAATAAAACCATGGATATCAACAAAAGTTCTTACGTTTCGTTTGGATTTTTTTTTTTTTTTTTTGAAAAGATTTATGCGATCCTTAAGATTTATTAGTTTACAGTTGTTGTTCTGTTGTTGCTGTTGTACTCTCGCTTACAATAGAATAGAAGAACTCAGTAACGATTTCAATGGACGACGACGACGACAAATAAAAACATAATGATAAATTATCATTAAACGTTAAAATGTTTCCCCAAGACAGGTCGGGCCACAATGCCCCGGCAACAACAACAACTGAATGTCCAAACAAGCCAAAAACGTTCCAAAACGTATCTTGGAGTAGCAGTAGTAGCACAATGGCAACAACAATAAAAGCACAGCAGCCACATGCTGCCAACAACCACCACTCTCTGCTCTAAAATAAAAACATTCGGATATGGCAATGTTTGTGTAATGGAGTTGTGGACATCGAATTGCAATCAAAATGATTGTCATTAGACTAAATGCAAGACAAACTCAGACGGACGGACATATACAAAAAAGAACATAAAATCCATGGCCAGAACAATTGAGATCCATAATATGGATGTATGAAAACAAATTATCTTCAGATAGGTAAGTTATTGAAGACTGAAAGCCACCTTAAATTTCAGAAAGAATGTATGATTAGTCCTGAAGCATCCGAGCAGGTACTGTAACGTAAGCATATTGCTATGATGACGTAAGATATTATTATTCTGCAACATGGTACCTCCTCATGACGCCTCATGAAGAGGGTCCCTTTTGCAGTTCTCAAGTCGGCGTTCTTAATACTTCTCCATTGCGTAACACTAGTAAACCACATTGGTACCGCATAGCTACAGGCCGACATATCATTCATGTGGTGAATAATATTTTCATATTCCTCACGTGATAGAAAGCTGTTAACTCGGAGAGATATGCGTTCAACCTTACACATATGCCTGCATAAGTAACGATCTCGATGTCGTCGGTAGGACGTGGAATACCGGAAAGGTAGAGATTAAACAGTTCCGGAGATATCACTCCACCCTGGGAACTCCCTGTATCACTCTACAGGGTTTGGACTTCTTATTCCGGAACTACACGTACGACTGGCGTCCACACATATAGTTGATTATTCAAACTTTCAAACTTGCCGGAGGGAAGTTTTCTCGTTGTTCTCCAACAGTGAGGCAGATTGACGGTATCAAAGGCTTTTGATAGGTCAAGCGCTACCAACACTGTTCTATGACACGGCCTGTTCTGGTTAAGTCCTCGACATATATGTGTCGAGATGGCATGCAATAGTCTTGCCCACTGTTGACAAACGTGAAATTCCCCTGTAGTATGAACATTTGCTGGTGTCCGTGCCTGGCTGCAGTAGCGGGATCACCCTACCCATTGTCCAGACCTTGGGAACGAACTGGCTGGCTATCGACAAATTGAGGACTTTGGTCAGGTATCCAACTATGGGGTTGTCTAGCTGTTTCAGAATAAACATGGATATTCTGTCCTGAGCCAAAGCTTTAGATTTAACGTTACGGATTACACATGCAACATCACCAATTGTAAACTGTGGTGGTACTCCCTCGTCGGGAAGAGATATTATACGACGTAGTACTATTCTCTTCGCCCTGTCGCTCTCGGAAGCTCGACACACTGTCGGTTAAAATTACTGGCGCATCTTTTCGGATCAGTCACGGTTTCGTCGTTAAATATGACTGAGGTCCTATCACCCTCTAACCAGGGTTCGAGAGTGTCTTACCCGTTGCCCACAGTTTACTTACACCGACTCCGATGTTGCAACTCTTCAGGTGGTCCAACCATTTATTCCCCTTATGCTCCGCGACTAATTTGCAGACCTCCAAAGTGAGTTCCCTGTCTCTGGTATCTGTTGGGTTAGATTGACGGAACTCAACACGTTCATTTGATAGACCAACTGCTTCTGTTGGGAATTTCCTTTTTGCTACCCGTGCATCGGAAGGAATGGAAAGTTCTCTGAAACACTGGTTGGTGAACTCTCTGAATCCTTTGCCAGTTGGCTTTTCTATGGTTAAGGAAAGTGCCGCGCTCAGAGATGATGAAATCGGGAGATCTGTATATCGGGAGAGAAATGATGGGCTGCCAGTTCACGTTATATATCAGATCTGTTAACATTATCAGACCTGGTGACACTTATTCTGGTGGCGGTATCCTCATTTACCGTGAAGAACGTGGAGCTATAAACATGTTCTGCCAGCACTATTCCCATCTGGGCATTACCTAGGAAGGAATGCCACATCTCATAGTGAGATGTGGCATTCGAATCATGTCAGTTGGATTATGAACGGAAAGATCTGAACAACTGGATCAAAAGTAAGAAGATGTGGAAGAAAATGAGATTGTTGAACGATAGAACGGAACATGGCACCGATCATTCCTTTTGCTGTATAGTTCATTTCAAAAAGTTCGTTGAAGTGGTTCGATCTTTTTTGAACTGGGTTATTTATAGTTTATAGTTTATTTTAGTTCAATGGTTCATTGGTACACGCCAGTTAATTCGGCCAAGGAAAGTGTAGATCTAGGTGAATGAATGGAGTAAAAGGAACTAGGTGAAATAAAGAAACAAAAAAGGAAATGAATGAAAGAATCGCACCTCGTACCAATCGTACCATTTCTTCTAGCAATCCATAACGTGTCATTATCTCCAAAATTGCAATTGAATCAAAAGGAACTAGGCCAATTAGAGCAAAGATGAACGTTTGGAGGAAACCGGACCTCGTACCGATTGTTCCTTTTGCGGAATAGTTCCCAATTCAGTTCCGGAACGACCCAACTCTGAACGACGTTAACGTTGTGGTCGTAATTGTCCCCCAATTAGTAATTGGTAGTAGTGTTTAGACTATGCCTGCAGTTCAGGCGCCTCTAGCAATCTGTATAAAAGTTCACCACAACCGAACGTAGCACCCATTTTCATGACATGTTCCACCATCATCATCGTCGTCATAATTTGTTGACCATTAAGTAAATAACAAACGAAACGAAAAAAAAATATGTGAACCAAATATTTGAAATATTTCAATGATGATGAACCTGTCTCATGTAATTCATGTAATGACGCTGATGACAATGATGATATGTGTCACCGGACGACATACAGCTTCTAAATATAACATAACAATCTGCAATTCTTGGAAGAATCCGCAGAGGAACATTGTTGTGTGTGCGCGTTACAAATACGTTTGGCGGAAACTGATCGGCTGTTCGTGATTGGCGTGGTTGTGCGTATTCGATAAACGCCCTCCAAAAGGACATAAAACCATAAAAAGGCAATTCATAATCAAAAGGAATGAAAATAACCATACTTGTGGCATGATTTATTTGCAAAGGCAACAGTGAGAGAGATATTTGGAATCAATTGTGGTTTTAATAAACATGCACAGTGTTTTTGCGGAGATCAGGTCATCGAAATGTTGTATATTTATAGAAAAGTAGAAGTTTGTCTGTATATATAGAAACTTCTTACGTATTGAGCCATAAATTCGTTTTCAGTAGGAATTAATGTTGTTGTATTATCCTGGTCTTAGTTGCGCTAAGCCTACTCATTTATGCCTAGGCAGCTGATTCTTGTCTGGTCTGCGAGTATAGCATTAGTATGGCACTCCTCTACTGCCTGAGCGAATGCATCTGTATAAGTGCTATTCAGACCTGTCTGATAGGCCTATTGATCTACAGGTTCACGCTAGTACCTTTAGACCTCTCTCTCTCTCTCTCGCTTGACGCCGCATAGCTTACCACTGACCGACCTATTGCTTTATAGGAGGTCTCTTTGTCAGCTGTATATGTGCTACTGAGGACCTTGTTCCCACTTCCAAGCTTATCGCAATAAGTAGGGGCTTGTTGACGTTACACCTAATATATGGCGTAATTGGTGGTCAGGATCTGTTCTCCATCGACTTTTATGTTCACCGGTAGTATTATTCCAGCTGTCGAAGTAATGAACAGTTTTGCTTTGGATATTTACTTAGTTATCAGCTATATAGACATGTATTCTTTCACATATGTCATCAATATTGGGACACGAACGCATTATTATACAATGATCCGCAGACATTACGACCTCCACGGTGGTTGTGAAATATAAGAGAAATTACACCACCTTCGGGAACTCCCTGTTTCACTCTATGGGACTTTGACTTCCGTTTCTGAATAGTTTGGCATGGTTGACGGTATCGAAGGTCTCGGATAGGTCAACAGTACTATTCAGTCCTCTACTAATATGTGTGGAAATATCGTACGAAGGTCTCGGATAGGTCAGCAGTACTATTCAGTAATCTACTAATATGTGTGGAAATATCGTACGGTGCATTTGTAGTACCACCTCGACTCTTATACGAAAAATCACACTTCGACATGTGACTGTCGGATGCTGTATGAAGCACTGATGAAAATAAGTTGAGCCCCTCTTCGGGTATGTCGCACTTACGTCGTTAACTGTGACTGTCGCCATTCCTTCCTTTCAGGGTTCTAGTGTGACGATTTTTCGGAAATATGCCTTAGCTACCCTAGGACCTGAGGAGGTGGCAGCTCTCTGAAACCAATAAAATTTTCCATGGTTCTGGAAAACACGAAGTTCGGCTCTCTGAAGCAGGCATTGGAAACCGCTTTGAAGCCAATCAAATTTTCCATGGTTCTGGAAAACACGAAGTTCGTATATTATGAAGACGAGTGGTCTATTAACGGAGACGATGGTATGGTGATGGTTTGATTCGCGGGAAATGACGGTTTGTCATGTTACGTCATTCGTCGGACTTGGAGGCAGGCTTCTCTCATCTTTGGATAAGGGGAGCATACAAAATGTTGTGCTATCAGCTTGCTCGGCCAGCGTTTAAACACTCTGGTCATTACCTACGACGGAATACCATAACTCATTATAGGGAATTGAAATCCCCTAGTTACAACGGCTAGAGTGTTCAGCAATTAACTGTCCTCCGCATTTGATACGATCCTTCCTCATAACGTTCTAACCCTCGTAAAGCAGTAAGCTACAGCTCTCGGTTAGCTTGGATTCATGGACCATAATTCATCTTCCGAAGACAAGTAGGATTAAAGCGATCATTGAAACACATGGGGAGATGGGCTGGGGCAGCATACCGTAACATAACATCTATCACTACACTCCGGACTAATTAAAAACAACTTCTATAATGCCCCAATTTCCCACATCCTTTACGTCTCACGGAAATGGATCTGTTGTAGATGCGGTTCTGACGGACATTACAGAATCAAGAATTGGTATTTTTTCTATCAAGGCAGAGATCAAAAGTGTTCGGAGTATGCATACCACTCCCATGACAAAAATATTTTTTACGAAGTTGTATTTGTTGATGTGAAAGCCAATGATCGAAGTCGTTCTTCGATTTAATCCGGTGCATAGAACTTGCTGCCTTTGGATTACTGGTCGTCTTCTTAACAGACAAGCTGATGGCCCTTTTATAGACGAGCTTGTGGTCATCTTTATAGAGGAGCTGATAGGCATATTTTATTTAGTAAGTTTTCAGAGCTGACATTACAGGATATAATGCTGCTTCCATGATAAAAATATTTTCATCGATGTCTTTAGCAGCATAGAGCCAGCTTTCCTGGGATTACAAACTTATGGTCGTATTTATGGACGAGCTGGTGGTCTTCCTTATAGACAAACTGTTCGTAGACCCCTCTGTCGTGGAAATGAATGGAGAGGTTGGCTTTATAGCCTGTTTAGAGGTCGTCCGTCTCTAGTCGGCCAAGAAGTCGTATCAAAACCCGGTCGTGAGGTTATCTCAATAGACGGCATATAGGTACATAGGCGGTTTAGAGGTCATATCTGTAGATGACCTTGAAGTGGTGTATCTATGCGCCTAGAGGTCATCTCTCTAATCGACCAAGATGTCTCTTGTGTCGTTAGTCGCCTGTGTAGATAACCTTGTGCAGGTGTCTTTAGACAGCCTATAGATGGCCAGCGGGTGGTTTTATATATGGTATACAGGTCGTTTTTATAGACGGACGATTTCTTGTCTCGGGTCGACAGTATATGCCACAATATTTGTATGCGATAGATAGGTCGCCTTTATATCTCCAGGGACAACGGCAAGGTCGCCTAAAAACTTCCAACTCGCATTTAAACAACACTTCCCCGTCGCCATTTCTGTCGAGTGTCATATGCAGTCGTTAATGTCTAATCAAAACAATGTTTAGATTGAAAATATAATCATTTGTTTTTGTTGTTGTGGGTTTTTTTCGCTTACTCTTCGCATTTGTGTTTTTTCTCGCAGCTCCTTAAATGACCTAATGGCAATTAAATGTTTACAAGAATTCTCAACGCTGACAACTGACCACATGATGTCCAGCGACATGTTTATGAATTCATTTTTCGCAAAACAAGGCGTGTGTGTATAGCTGGTTGTTCGTGTTCACTCTCGTGCGCTTAGCTTGTTGCCTTGCTGCCCGGTTTGGCTTATGCGCCGAACGAGGTGAGTCCTCCTCCTCCCAAGCGCTTCACAAACATCACAGATAAAAGATGATTTATGGTCGGTTGGTGTGTTTGGAATTTTAATTTTCAACAATTTCAATTTGAACTCAGTGCTAAACTCTCTATGAGGCGATAGAATATTCACTTAGCTCCGATGCTCGCGCACGAGGACAGACACCACATTTAGACATACTATGGGATTTATATGTATGTTTATGGCTCAGACAAATGGTTTGTAAATCAGTAACAAGAATAGATGGATGGATGGACGACGGATGGTTGGTTGGAATGGATGGACTTATGGATAGATAGATGGATGGCATGGTTCCACAAGAGCTGTGCACACACAATTACTACCCAGATCACACGGGGTGCTTGTTTAGCAGTTTTATCTTTATTTGGGCATTTCTTGTGTGGAATTGTCAAATGAATAAAAAATATGAAGATTTTAATTGAATTAATTGCCCCTGTTTTTTTCTGCTTCTTCTTCAACTACGTTTTGGTTCTTGTTGCAGTTTTGTTGTATTTTGTCTTGGTAGTCCTCATCGTATCTTGCTGTTCTACGCTTTACCATTGCCAATCACTGCTCATAACTCGCCTTGTGTTTTTGCTTGCATTATGATCTTCTATCTTAACCCGGGCTGCGTGAGCTCAACTCGAGCATAATTCTGTTCAGCATATGAAAGTTGCAAAAAAACGACAACGACTCTAAGCACATGAACGTTGCGACTGATGTCGTACAATCCGCAAACGTGTTAATCATCTTCAAGGCCTCATCATCACCCAATTGCAGTGACTGCACTACATTGCTGACTGCCAACCAATGAGCTCCATTCACTTTGCACGTTGGTAACTGCTTCACAGTGATTACAGTGGTGTGCGCTAATAGGTTGGAGCTACGCGGATATACATTTACAGTGGGAAAAATATTCGGATACAACGTTTTAAGAAAGGATCGTACGAAAGGTGGATGCTTAGCATTTATATTGCACCATTCTGTCCAGTGCAAACATATATCGCTTGATCTGGACCCTAGTGACCCCTACATGTGCTCAACGTATACACTCCGCCGTTAAATAGCTGTGCCCTGAGTTACTTGTCTGGCATTAACCATCTTATGAAGGTAATAACTGCCTGGTGCTAGAGTACTTTAATGACAATCATAACTTATGGCATTTCGTCGTGGTTAATGGCTCTGACCGAGCAAGTATATGTACCCGCCAGGATAAGGGAAGACTGCCAAGCTCGACAGACATATCCATTGTGATTAGAACATATCCATCAACTGACTACCAGACTTCATAACCTCTTAACGTCGTACTTACCTTAACCATGTGAAAGCCACTGAAGTAAGGGATAGACGCCAGCAAAGGTGAATCTTAAAGGCCGATCTCCCTTTTGCCTCCAGTAGCTAAGACTACTCCCTAGTAATCGTAAATGATACTAAGGTGATGAAGCAGCTTAGCAGAACAGCAAGGACATAACCACTTGGAATTCAGAAACAGGAAGTCCAAACACCGTAGATTGAAACAAGGAGCTCCCCAAGGAGGGGTTATATCTTCGGAATTGTTTAACCTCTACCTTTCTATAATTCAGCAACCACAGGACGGTTTTACGATCATGGCATCGGGTTCCATCATTGATAATATTTCTGAGAGGTTGAACTTCTACATAGCTGATTTTGTTAATTTCTTCCAACTGAGGAATATGAAAATATCCGACACAAAATCAACAGTCACTCTGTTCACCACGTGGACGGCTTAAATGAAGGTCCCGCTGGATGTAATGGACGATGAGGAGTTGATTCCGATCACAAATTACTCTAAGATTCTGGGAGCAACATTCGATTGCTTTATGCGATAGCTGAGAAGAAAGAAGAAGGTCCTCAAGTCCCTAGCCGGCCGGAATGTGGGCGCTGAAAAAGAAACGTTGTTGACCTCTTATAAAGCAATATGCAAGTCAGTGGTAAGCTGAGCGGCGCCACTGTGGTTAGCGATTGCAAGTAATGCGGAGTGGAAGAATATCCAGACCTGCCAGAATGCTGCCATGAGAACTGCAACTCGGTGTCTATTCTCATGACCCGTCCATCGACACAACTATATATTGTAAGTGCAGCACTTGCTCGTCGGGAATGCCGTCTAGGCACGTCAGGAGAGATCTTCATGATCTGGAGAGAGAGGTCCAAAGATATAAGCGTGGTCATGTAGACCAACAAGCATATCAAGCTGGTCTGAATGACATTCACGCAGATGCAGTCGCTTTGGCAGTACAACAATATCGTGTGAATGCCATAATATGAGATCACCCTGTCATCCATCGCAACAGAGGAGAAGCAGCTGCCTCGAAAAAACGCATCAATTCCTATTGAGCAAGAATTTACGTCTCGTTGCAGCTCTGGTTTCTATAAATCGTCCGCGCATGACCCTGGTTCTCAATTCACTATCCAGCTGTATTTTGGGAGCTGATAAAAAAACTTATTGTGGTCCGCTGTCGTAGGTTCTACACAATAGAGAAATATAAAATCCTTACAGAATGAAGCCATGAGGTATGTTCCTCATGGTTTTAATAGATCACCATGTTCCTCATGGCTTTAAAAGATCATGTGATGAATATCTTTCCTACCTAACCCTACTCTCCTATGAGTATATCCCAACAACCGGAGGGAACTTATCGTTCCAAGACGCAACCAGTACAGGTTACAGGCTTTTTGGACCTAGAGTTAGAAAGCGAGCTTGTTTGACCAGAGAAAAATATAACTTTACCAAATATACCACTGTACATTATGTGCTTTGTTACAATTGCTATAATTGTTTTTCTTAGTTTACTTGTAATTATTTCAAACGTAAATTTAACGTTCATTTCCCACTTTCTGTGCATCAAGATTTACCAAAAAGCATATCGTCATATCTTTTCGTCTCGATCGTCATCTTGTCGTTTGCCACACACAATACATATCAGATTGGAATTATCGCATACATAGTTTGTGTCTTGTGTGGATTTCATTTGAGAGTTGTGGTCGGTCGTTCTGTCGGTCGATGGGTAGAGATAGGCTGGTAGCACCTTTTTGTATGAAAGTTGCATTTACGAAAAAATAAAATAACCAAAGCAATGATTTCCACTAACTAAGCGTGTTAATGCTCACCTTATGTGTCATAATGTCTAGTCTATTCATACATCGATCGATCTGTCTAACCATATACACCTGTATATGAGCACAAACACACACACACTCAGACTTAATGCCACTCTCAAATGTAATTGCTGCAAATGTTTATCTTTATTTTTTTAGTCGTCGTTTCTCCCTGCCACAAAATTTATGTTAAAAAAAGAACTGTAAAATTTTCGATAATTGAAAATTCGTTTTATCTCCATTTTATTTATTGCAAAGTAATAGCTTTTGCAAAACTTTCAAATGTTCACAACAAATGCGATTTATACATTTTAATAACTGTAATATTCTGTATAGTATTGTTTTGAAACGAATATGAAGACAACTAAAAAAAATGCAGCAAATCTGCAATTTCGGGACATTGATAAGAGTTACGTTTATTTGCAAACATCGTACAGCGAAATGCAATCAGACAAACGTCTGGGTAATAACCTAATAAATTGTTGTCGATAATTTATTATTAAATGTGGTAATAAGATTTAAATTCTTTATAATATGTTTTCTATCGATTTGAAATGTATTGTGCTATGTGGCGATGCATTATTGGGGATTTTATTCTATGTGATATTGGTATAACATTGATAGTAAGTTATATGAAGTCGTATAAATTGATTAAATTTTTGATTCGGTATTAAGACAGTGACAGTGATTGTAAAAATTATGAATGTTTAAGCAATGTGTAGTCAGAATTGAATATTTTTTTTATGATTGATCAGAGTATTCAGATTTAGATATAGCACCCATATATATTTTCGTCCGATTTAATGTAAATTGTCCACCAAAGTCCTTATATATCTTTCGATTTGCACGAAATTTAGTATATCGTATTCAATTAAGTCTAGAATGATGTGTGCTAAGTTTCGTGAAAATTGATTCAGATTTAGATATAGCTCCCATATATAGTTTCGTCCGATTTTACGTAAATGGTGCACCAAAGTCCTTATATATCATTCGATTTGCACGAAATTTGGCACAGTGTAATAAATTAGGTCTAGAATGATGTGTGTTAAATTTTCTGAGATCGTTGAAATCGGTTGAGATTTAGATATAGCTTCTATATCTGACCAAATGAAAAAATTAGTATAGGTTGCAAAATGGTACTTTAAAACTGCGACGTCTGTTAGGATTCATCTGTTGAATATACCCAAAGTGGTGAAGGGTATCGTATAGTCGGCCCCGTCCGACTTTACTACTTCCCTTACTGTTTTTTTATATCCTTCACCACACTGTGGTACAGGGTATTATGTCTTTGTGCATATGTTTGTAACAGGCAAAAGGAAACGTGATAGACATATGGTTCCTTTTGAGAATATGCTTAGAATCACTTTTTAAGCCGATTTATGCATGTCCGTCTGTCCGTCCGTCCATGTATTTTTGTTAACAAAGTACAGGTCGCATTTGTGATCCGATTTGGAAGAAATTTGGCACAGTTCACTTATTTGGCCCAAGGACGAACCCTATTGAAATTGAAAAAAATCGGTTCAGATTTAGATATAGCTCCCATAGATATTTTCGTCCGATTTTAGGAAAATAGTGCACCAAAGTCCCTATATATCCTTCGATTTGCACGAAATTTGGATTTATAAGTAAATGAAGAACTCAAATTATGGCCGAATGCAAAAACATACTGAAATAAGTGTAACCTAACATGTGACAAGTTTCGATGTTTATATATCGATATTTTGCTTTAAATTTATTTACATAATTTCTGTTTGTGGTGGTGAAGGGTATCATATAGTCGGTCCCGTCCGACTTTACTACTTTCCTTACTGGTTTTTCTCGAGGAAACCATGATTCGTAAAAGATGCCGCATAGGATTTCCAATCAGTCAAGAGAGTGAAAATGTCACGAAATATTACCCATGTTCGGAATATGGTTCCACTGAAGCATTGAGTTCGGTGGAAGTTGTGTAGGGTATCATAGGGTCGGCTAAAAGGAAACGAGATTGACCCATGGTTAATTTTCAGAATACGCATATTGAAATTGGAGAGAATCGGTTCAGATTTAAATATATAGTTTCGTCCGATTTAATGTAAATGGTGAATATTGGTCCGATTGAGACAAAATTTTGCACAGAGTACTAAACTAGGTCTGGATTCATATCTGCCAAGTTTTTTTGAATTTTTTTAGAAACACAATTGACCAAAGCAAACTTAGCAACTCCCAGCATGCATACATCAAAGGCAAATCAGTGTATATAGCCTTACATGAGGTGGTTGGATGCATCCAGAAGAATGTGGAGTCCTCTGGCTACACTTTGGCAGCATTCCTCGACATTGACAATGTGAAGGTGGAAGCCATCCACTCTGCTCTCGTAAGCACAGGTATCCCCTCACTTCTAACGGACTGGATTGATCGAATGTTGGAAAGCAAAACTATCAACTCATCCTTAGGAGATAGTTCCGTGAGGAAATCTGTCAACAGAGGCACACCACAGGGAGGAGTATTATCTCCCCTTCTGTGGCTTCTGGTGATAAATGAGATACTGCTGAAGTTAGATCATCTTAGGACAAAGGTTGTAGCCTATGCCGATGATGCAGTCCTGCTGGTTGGGGGTAAGTTTGTAATGACAATTATGGATATTTTGTCTAACTGGACATACGTCAAAGGTTTTGGTGTAAACCCCACTAAGACAGAATTGGTACTCTTCACTAGGAAACGTAAGATTCCTAGTTTCCGCCTGCCATCACTGGGAGGAGTGACCCTAACCCTTTCTGAAGAAGCAAAATACCTTGGCACTATCCTTGACCGCAAACTAACGTGGAATAGGAATGTTGAGGAACGCTCTAAGAAAGGACTGCTGGCACTATACTCATGCAAGAACTCCATAGGTAAGAGCTGGGGATTAAGACCCGAGATCATACACTGGCTGTATGTGACGATCATTCTCCCCATTCCTACCTTGTTTGGTGGCAGGGGGTCAACAAAAAGATGCTATTGAAAAAATTAAGTTAGCTTATAGTGATATTGAAGGGAATGCGATGAGACAGCTTGCTCGAGGGGGCTCACAGTCGTCCAATCTTCCGATTGAGAGATCTGTGAAACCACCCATTGGCTACTTCATTGGAAAAATCCGCTTGTTCTACTTCGAGATAGTCGGCAGCAGATGGTGTAGAGAATCTTGTTGCAGAATCTGAAAATCTATCTGGCCTGAATTCTCTCGCGAAAAAAACGTCTTCATTGCTGGCACATAATAAGAGAGAGATCAAAATCATTGTGGGGATCCTAACAGGTCACTGCAAGATTAGATCTCTCACTTCGAAGTGGGACTCCAGCGGGGGGGACTACTGTCATCTATGTGAAGACGAAGAAGAACTAGAAACAATTGAACATATTCTCTGTTAATGTCCATCGCTGATTGTCAGAACACATAAACAGTTTGGAAGATATGAAATTGATAGTCTTCTTCTCTAAAATAGACCCTAACCAGATCCTAGGCTTTGTCAAAAATCTGACATGACTAAAATAACCATTTCTCTGCTCTTCTTCTCTCGCTATCTTTTCTTCTTACTCTTTCACTCTTTCTTTTTTTCTCTTTACAGGTAAAAAGGATGATCACAATGGAAATTAGTCTCCGAATGGACGGTTGTTACTAACAACCGTACATCCATAACCTAGCCTAACCTTTGATGATTTTTTTGCAAATGGAGTTTCGTCCGATTTTTATACCCTTCACCACACTGTGGTACAGGGTATTATGTCTTTGGGCATATGTTTGTAACAGGCAAAAATAATCGAGATAGAGCCATGGTTCCTTTCGAGAATATGCATATAATCACTTTCTGAGTCGATTTATGCATGTCCGTCTGTCCGTCCGTCCATGTATTTTTGTTAACAAACTACAGGTCGCATTTATGATCCGATTTGGATGAAATTTGGCACAGCTCATTTGTTTGGCCCAAGGACGAACCCTATCGAAATTGGAAAAAATCAGTTCAGATTTAGATATAGCTCCCATATATATTTTCGTCCGATTTAATGTAAATGGTGTACCAAAGTCCCTATATATCTTTCGATTTGCACGAAATTTCGCACAGCGTACTGAACTAGGTTTAGAATGATGTGTGAGAGACCAAAACATGTGTGTATGTGTATGTATAAATATATAAACTATGCTAAACTTGGTTTAGAAACAGTTAACAGATTTTTGAGCACCATTCAAATGGTTATTGTCTTGATATGTGTAGTTGCTATCGTTGTTGTTGTTATTATTGTTTTTCGTTTACTTTGTTGTTATTGGTATTGTTATTATTGTTGTCGTTGTCATTGTTATTATTGTGTATTGACGTTGTCGGATGTCGATTGGCCGGCCAGACAAGTAAGTGAGTGAGCGAGTGAGAATTGGTGTTTTATTATCCGCAATCAATTGCAAATTTTTCGTTAATTTAAATTCGAGAAAATAAAAATAAAAAAACTGAGCAACAACACTAACAACAACAAACAAATAAAAATAACAAAAACAATGATCTAGGATGGAATGTTTTATGATTGTTGTTTTGTTTAGTTGGTTGGTTAGTACGTCGGTTGGCTGGTTGGTAGGTTAGTTGGTTTTGTCTGTTTGTTTGATTGTTCGTTTTAGTTGTTTTTGGTTCTCTAATTAAATCTGTATACATTCATACTTAGTATGTTTGTATTTCATGTTGTTGTTGTCGCTGTTATTGTAATAGATATTAGATACCCGATTTAGATAGGTATGAGTACGAGTATAGTATGTACCAGCATTTTCTGTTGGCACATGGCTTTGTTTCAAGTGTAACCACTGACCGCTGGCCACCAGTGACACACACAGGGACAGCGACAGAGAGCAGTGAGCAGGAGATATGTACTTTACTACTTTTTGTTGTTTTTTGTCTATGTACAAAATTGAACTAACTACAAGTACGAACAAATAAAATCGTTACATATAAAAAAATGGTTACTAAATTTAATGGAAAAAAATAAATACGTTACACAAAAAATAAAATTAAAATAATAAAACTAAATCTAAATACAAATACAATTGTACATAAGTATATATTATTTTATTTTTATATATATATATTGTACAAACAATAGATAGAACAATGCATTTACACTATATAAAGAGAAATGGAAGATAGGGAGAGAGAAAACAATAAATATTTTTTTTTTAATTTAAAAACAAGGTGATGATTCTAAAAAGTGTAGCTTAATTATTTTATTTTTCCTAGAATTTTTTGATTTGATTTATTGTGTTATTGTCTAAAAATAATTTAATTATTTTTTGTTCAATTTTTTTTTTAGTTTATAAATGAGAATTTTTTTGCTTAAGGCCTCCTTGAGCATTAAATTGAATAAAATGTATATGTATAATTTAAAATAGACATCCAATTGGCTTTGAGTGACGGTTACAATGACAGACAGGTATGGAAGGAGATCCGTGTAGAAATCAGGAAGCTATACACTTTGTTAAATAAAAAATAAATTTTATTTAAAAATGTTAACAGATAAGAAATCTGAAAATTATATGATTTATAAGTCTTTAAGGAAAATTTTTATGTTTAGATTATGTTTTTGTTTTATGGATTATTAAATTAAGAAAAAAGCAAGCAAAAACATAATGAAATTCGGTCGGACTGACTTTCGGTATTTTTATATATGTATATCGGAGGCTGTACCACAGCAAATTTTTGATAGGAAGATTTGACACCCAATGAGAATGAAATTAAAGCCAATTCTGGCTAAAAACGGGCCCATAATACTAAATACGGCATTTACATTAGAACTTTTTACCGCTTAACCTACTTTATGAGGATTTTTTTGGCATATATTCAAAGGAATTGAAAATTTAAACCCACTGGTTTAACCAAATCCGGTTAAATGTAAACGACCTTTAATATACACAATTATAGTCGGTGCCGTTATGGGGGGCGGCTGTCATAAAAAGTAGACCCATACTGATAATTTGTAATAGAAGATTTGCTACTCAATGTGAATTCCAAATACAATGACATCGGCCGAAAAATGTGCCCATTCTCCACAAAATACTGACATTTAGGAGGTGCCGTTATATGTGGGTTATCGTAAAAATAGAACACATGTTGATACATTTTGGTAGGTAGATTTGCTACCCAATGTAGGTAGATTTGCTTCCCAAAATACGGAATATGTGGGGGTACCTTTATAGGAGGGATATCGTAAAAAGTCGACAAATATTGATATGTTTTGGTAGAAATATGTGTGACCCAAAGAAAACTCAACAAAAGAAATGATAGCCAATTTGATTGCACAAATTCCCAAAATGCCGAACATGGGGGCTGTACCAAAACTTGGACCATTTTTAATACCAAACATTCTAGGTGTAGTAGCAATATATGGCATAAATTTCAAGGGTCTATCTTGAATATTGTGAACTTTATCGTGATTTTAACAGAAGAACGGACATGAATGAATATACATTGACCCCATTCGGCAACAATCAGTCTAGACATTAAGATCAAAAAGTTGTGCTGAGACTATTAAAGTGAAACCGATAATACCAAATCCCCTCCGGCGCTAGGGCACGGATCGGCTGTAAAAACTTGGTACATGGTCCAACAGCTACTTACTTCTTGTGATAACTGTTGTTACACATATGACTCTCAACTGGTCGAAAGGGCAGAACTGGCACAGAGCTGTGACTTTTATTGAAGACCCAGGGACTGACCACGTAAGCGGGGTTGAAAGCAAGACTAATAACAATTTGAACTGGAGAGCAGTACATAAAACCAATTAACAACAAAAAGGTCTTGTATGAATCACTGGTCACAAGGGTCATTGCCAGCTTTTCAAACATTCCAAATCTATTATTGGTAAATGATAATATCATGACTTCAATATTAAGAAAAGTAAAAGACTGAAGTATATGGAGACCAATCTCAAGCTTTTCTAACATTTTTTCGTTCTAGAGCGCACCGCAGGACTTGACTGTCTTAAGTGTATGTCCAACTGTCAGTCACGTTTTGTAGTTAACCGACCCTATTTGCAAACTAAATTAACTTTACACAGGCCCAAGTAAAACATACATCATATCGATTACTGGAAAGTCAGATTAAAAAAAAAACATTTTTTTGCCCAATCTCGGAAAACCCAACATACTATGAAAAGAAAATGAAAACCAAACCCTCTAATGTTGACCCCGCAAACGTATAAAGGATCCTATTATTTGTTATCGCTATTGTATGGATTTTGATTAGAACACTTCAATTTACAGAAATGCATTTGCGTCAAGGACGAACCCTATTTGACCGATTGCGACAAAATTTAGCAAAGCGTACTGAATTAAACCCAATTTGCTGATTATGAAGTTTTGTTTTAATGGCGAGATTTTAATATATAAATCCAGGGAAAATATCTTTGGCTCCACCGTCGGAAAATTCAGCCTCTTTGAAGAAACATCAGACAACGGCATGAGGCTGATTGACATCGCGGCAGCAAAAATCGGTTCAGTTAGCAGCACCAGATAACTCAATTTTCTCGATATACACAAGGAATTTGGATCTCTCCTGATTAAGCAAATAAATCAAATTGATCATGTTGTGATATACGGAAGGCATTCATCCAGTATAAAGGTTTCTACTAGCGAGATAAAGTTGTGGACAGCGTACTGTGCTGCAGCATAGCAAATGGTGTATGCCACGGTTGTTCATCCGTCTTAATGTACCAGCAAAGGTGCGATCTAACACAACACGGAAACTCGACGTCGAAAAGCTGCAAAAGAATTGCCCACTCCCTACAAACTGCAGCAAAAGCAACGCTTCGGTACCAAAAACCACCACCATGAAACCCATGGTACGATCAGGAGTGTCGTAATGCTACTGATGTGAAAACGCAGCAACGATTGTGATGGTCAACAGATGCCACTATGGTCTAAGTAAGCAGTTTAGAAACAAGGCCACCTCCCGCCAGACCAAACTCACACTTTACAAGATATCTATATTGGTCACAAATTTAATTTCGCCCGATTACATTTTAATGGTCCTCCAAAGATGTTATGTCTGTTCTATCTACAGGAAATTGTACATATGAGCATCCCTTGCATATACCCAATGTGGTGAAGGGTATAAAAAGACGGCCCGTCCGACTTTTTAACTTTCCTTACTGGTTTCTATTATTTTTGCAAAGTTTAATAAGTAAAGTATTGACCAAATTTGGATGGGGCTGACTACATCATACGATAACAACTTTTTCAAGTTGACCCTAATTTAATATTTTGAGTTCGATCTGGGTTGATACTAAAATTTATAAATATTGGTCGATATTTATACATATGTATTTTGAAGGACTTAGTTAAACAGCTTCTTCACAGAACATTTTGAATATGAGTTCATGTTTTGTATTTATTTTTAAATTCCTGGCCCAATTTTCTGTATGTGGCATTTCGTTTTATCCTACCATTTACCGCGATATAGCACCAATATAAAAGTCCTACCGAATTTAGGCATTTATTGTTTTAAATCGATCAACAGTTGGGCAGAAATTGGTAACAACTGAATTTCTACTAATTTTTACGGTTTGTAGAATTAATTGCAATATTAATTTGGGTGTTCTTTTCCTCCACCTTTCATCTACCTTCGTATTTTGTAAATCATTGTAACCTTAATTTCACTGATATTTTGCTTATTTTTGAAATTTTTTATAATAAAGATAAAACAGCTCCAAATTTGAAGAAATGTTGAATTTTGCCTCTATTTTTAATTTTTATTTTCGTAAACGTAAACAAATTTGACAACAATCAATTTTTTTCTACAGCATTGCCATATTGAAATTGCTTAATTCAGTACAAAAGTTTGATTTTGTGCATTAACAACACATAAAAATGAGGATAATACAAGTTAAAAAGGCTGTTAATGCAAATTAAGGCTGTCGTCTGTCTAGGCTATAATATAAGAATTAAATATCATATAGTATTGATTAAAAAATTTACAAATTAGAATTGGCTAACTACGAACTGTAGGTTGTAGTTGTTGGTTTAGTATGAACATGAATTGATCTAAATTGTTGTCAACAACAGATTGAAAATTCATTCCCTCAGTGTCGACGCATATGTAAAGATAGGTGATCCGAACGGCTAAATGAACGGGTGCAGAGTTGACAGCGGAAGGGCTTGACGCCGGTGTGTTTGCGATAATGGCGGGTTAATTCATCGGAACGGGCAAAACGCCAAACACAACCTTCCCAGGTGCAGACATAGGGTTTTTCGCCTGGAAATAAAAAAAATAGGATTTAAGAATATGAAAAAAATCAGGGATTGGAATTTTGGAACAAATTAAATCTTTATAGAAGTGATGATTGTGAACATACCTGTATGCGTCCTCTTGTGTGCCTTCAGATGAGAACTTTTCGTATAAACTTTATCACATCCTTCATTGTCACATTTGTGCACCTTACGATTTTTGGCCGCATCATTGCCACAACCATTCGCCGCTGCCCCACTAACTGAACCCGCATCTGTGGACCGACCAAAGGCACTACTCCCACCCGGTACTATACTACTAAAGGTATTCTTACGATCTCCACTGTTTATTGCACTGAACGCCCCCTGGTGGTATGAATGGCTAAATGGCGAACTTTGGTGATGATGCGCCTCGGCCATTAGCTTCCATGGCGATGTGGCCGCCGATGCATTGGCACTTTGGACTTTATGGCTTAAAGCAGCTGCATGGGCGGTGGGACTAAAGGCCGAGGCCGTTAGCGCTGGACTGGCCATTGAAAAGGCCGATGATAGGGCAGCAGCTGCGGCTCCACCACCACTACCAAAGGCGGAGGGTGGTACATGCACAGCAGCCCTACGTTCCATGGTATATTTATAGGGATTCTTAAATAGGCTCAACAAGCTAAACTTGCGATCATAGTCTTGAAAATATGAAGTCGTACTGCTGCCACCGCCGCCATTATTGGCTCCATTCGTTACGCCCGAATTGGCACTGGAAAACGACGAGGTCGAGGAACCAATGGGCGAGTGAGCATGCAGGGAAGATGTCAAAGCCGTTTGCGAGGTTGCAGATGAACTGCCATTACTGTGACCACCACCACCCATATAGGGTAAACCACTGCTACCGCCACCATTGTTCGTGGCCTCATCCTTGAGACGCCGATAGGTGAAAAGAAATGGCGAGGCGGCTAAAAACGGTGGTATGGGCAGTTTTGTAACGGCCGCTGCTGAGGCACTTGAAAATGTCGAATATTGACGATTTAAAGCCATTTGGGCTGACGCTGATGCAGAGGCTGAGGAGAATGGTGAGCTACGGCTATTGTGGTGGTTGTGTGAGTTATTGCTGGTGTATGCGTTGCTGCGAAAAGCACTTGACGAGGATGATGATGATGGTGCCGATGATAAACTGTTGTAATTGCTTTTAATCAGTGCTGTGGTGGCGGCTGATGATGATTGTGTTGATGAAGATGATGATTTGTAGCCTTGGCTGTGAGATCCTGCAAAACAAAACACAAGAAAAGGAAAAGTGGAGATTTATTAGAAAATGTTTGCTTTTTTCCACGACGTCATCATAAAAAAACGACATCGTTTTAGAGCTGCGAATCATTTACAATCTCTTAAATTGGCATATCGCATAACATCACCACCAGTCAGTCAGTCTGTCCACCCAGAGAGTAATGATCACTTCTAATAATTTTGACGGCAAATTATCAATAGTACCAACAGCAACAACAACATCAACAAAAATCTGCAAAACGACTTTATCCGTTTTGTTGTTGTTCTTGCTGTTTCATAGTTTATAAATCATTTTAATGGTTTTATTTTGACCAACAACAAGACTCTGACAAATTATTGCCATAACACTTGTTCATAACGATGATGATGGCGACGCGGACGATGATCAAGCGTTTTTGGGCCTCCCAAAAAGAATTTGCTTCAATTGCCAATACCTCCACAGTATGAAGTCATAGAGGCGCTGATGTCGTTGTTGATATCTGGCAATTAGCATTACATTTGACCAAGTTAGCCATGTTTATTGATGACCCCCCTAAAGGCAGTGGCCGTTTTCAAACGAAATGCAATCAATATCTTGTTGGCCGGCCAAACGGCATGGTGGTTTTCGTAATATCTGTGAAGACATGCTGTGAGCCAGGAAATTTGGTTAATTAATGTATGTAAATATCTAGACTATATAAGTGTGGTGTATTTAAATTTGTAATAAATACTAATATTATCGTGAGAGTATTTATTCCATAACAAGAAAAGGGAATTAGCGTAGATTAAATTGAAAAGAGGGACGATTTACTGCACCACATGTCCAATGGGGGGCATACACATATGACAGTGAAATGGTCCGTTGTGAGCTCTATACTAATTCACTCGCACTCAATCGTGTGAAAATTGGTGCGAGTGAAAATGGGTGCGAGTCAAAAATAATGGTGGAGATGTCCTGTGAGAATACCTGTTAGACTACTGATTTCCTTATTGTTAAACATTAAGATTTGCTAAGTCTTATTTAAATCTGGGTTTCCCCATAAAATCTTGTGGGTCTCTTTCGCTCATGAATCATCCTCTATTCTAAATTCTATAGAATTTTGGAAGCAATGGTCCAACTACTTAATGTAATAATTGGTCGAATTACCATATAGCTCGATATACTGCATGAATTTAAGATATATTTTGTGATATAATTTAAAGCCTTGTTGGTGGTCAGCTAAAAAATATTTTCGGCCAGTTGCTCCACAGTGTCTCAAAAAGTTAAATTCTCTCTCGCCCAATCTCCCAAGTGAGTAAGCAATCATCCTCAAATTGTGCGACAGCAGCTTTTGTTTTGGGTCTCACTTATTTGGCCCAAGGACGAATCCTATGGAATTTGAAGAAAATCGGTTCCGATTTAGATATAGTATCCGTATATAGATTTATCCGATTCCACAATAGTTCACCAAAAATCACACTATCTCACAATATCTTATTTTAGGTCATTCCATGCATGGGTTGCGCTTAATTTAGTCTGTAATTTGGTTTTGTGATGACCAACAGATGCTACTATGGTCTAAGTAAGCAGTTTAGAAACAAGGCCACCTCCCGCCAGACCAAACTCACACTTTACAAGACGCTGATACTACCCATGCTGTTATATGGATCTAAAGCATAGACAGCTCTTGGAGTGTTTGAAAGAAAAATTCTCCGAAAGATCTATGGACCGATCTTCGTCGACAGTGAATATCGGCGTCGAATGAACCACGAGCTCTACAATTTATACGAGGACATCGACATAGTCAGTCCTATTGAGCTGCAGCGACTACGGTGGCTAGGCCATGTTGTGCGAATGAATGAGAATGCCCCAGCTCAAAAGGCATATAAAAGTCTGGGTTCCCGTAGAAGGGAAAGGCCACGAATTAGATGGAAATACCAAGTAGAAAACAACATCTTGGAACGTGGTCTTTCAAATTGGAGGAGATGCGCACGAGACCGACGCGCTTGAAAATCGTTTTTTAAGCTCGGATAATGGAAGAACGGTTCTGTAACAAACCAGCTAAGTAAGTAAGTTATTTGGTATTTAATCTTCTAGTACACAATTCACAATGACATAGTCACCACAAAAAGTTCCCGAAATTTTTAGGAAATGTTTACGGCACATGGTGGAGGAATTGAATTCTTCCTTTCGAAAGGAATTAGAGATAGAGTTCATGTTTGACATATGTTGATATTTCAAGTAATTTCTCAGCTACGTTGTTATACCCTTCATCACACTGTAGTACAGGGTATTAGTCTTTGTGCATATCTTTGTTACAGGCAAAAGGAATCGAGATAGACATATAGTTCCTTTTGAGAATATGCATAGAATCACTTTTTGAGTCGACTTACGCATGTCCGTCTGTCCGCCCGTCCCTCTGTCCGTCCATGTATTTTTGTGAACAAAGTACAGGTCGATTTTTTTGATCCGTATATAGATTCGTCCGATTTTAGGTAAATGGTGCTCCGATTGGGACAAAATTTTGCACAGAGTATAGGATTAGACACTAATTGATGTATGCGAAGTTTTGTTGGAATCGGTTCAGATTTAATTTCGATGACCTTCCTATCGGCAACACTGACTGACATTTGTTTGTTTTCGATGAGTTACAAACGGAAAAACAAAATTAATATACTTTCCATACTATGGTGGAGGGTATAAAAAGGGGGTTATATGGGGACTACCCCTAAAAAGGGGTGAATGTTTATAATTTTTGTTGGGGAGATTTATTACCATATACGACTACAAAATACTAAATTTCAGCGAATTCGGTTGAAAACCGCGTCAAAATACCGAAAATTGGGGGGTACCCTTATATGGGGGCTACCCGAAAAAATTTACCTATATTTATAATTTTTAGTAAAGAGATTTGATACCTAATAAGAACTCAAAGTACCGAATTTCAGCGAATTCGATCGAAAAATGTGATTAAACCCCCAAAATACCGCAAAATTGGGGGTACCTTTATGTGGGGGCTATCCGAAAATATGGACCCATATTTATAATTTTTAGTGGGGAGATTTGCTACCCAATAAGAACTCAAAGTACCAAATTTCAGCGAATTCGATCGAAAAATGTGATCAAACCCCCAAAATACCGCAAAATTGGGGGTACCTTTATGTGGGGGCTATCCGAAAATATGGACCCATATTTATAATTTTTAGTGGGGAGATTTGCTTCCCAATAAGAACTCAATATACCAAATTTTAGCGAATTCAGTTGAAAAAGGCGCTCAAGAACCTCAAAATACCGAAAATTGGGGGGTACCCTTATATTGGAGCTATGCCTAAACGTGGACCGATAAAGCCCATCTTCGCTAGAGTGATTACAACAGACAGACAGACGGACAGATGGGCTTGGCTAAATCGTCATAGAATTTTACGCTGATCAAGAATAAAGACATGTAAATCGAAAATGTTATCTCAATCGGAAACCCGTTGATAATTTGATGCATAATTACCATAAAGTCGGTAAAATATATATGGAAGTTAACATTAGTTGTTTGGTGCACTATTTACCTAAAATCGGAAAAAATATATATGGAAGCTATAACAAAATATAAACCGGTTTCTACATAACATGACAAACATTAAGCTATACTAACATCAGTACGTCTCGAAAAAGTTTATCCCAATTGACCAAATTTCCAATTTATTCTAGAAATCAAAAAGAATACATGTGCTTTTGCACATTACATTGGACGAAAATATTACATTGGACGAAATGATTCTATACATACTCTCAAAAGGAACTATGGGTCTATCTCGTTTCCTTTTGCCAGTTACAAGCATATCCACAAACACATAATACCTTGTACCACAGTGTCGAAAATGATTTAATACAAGGAACTGTATTAAGTTTAATTTTTGCAGGATACTACCTTAGGGTGGATTATGATGCATATAATATGTCATTTGCTCCATTTTACTACTATATATTGGTGGCTACTGTAATGACTTCGTAAGATGCTATATTTCGTCAGTCTCATTTCTCAATTTCAAACATTAATTTTTAATAAAACTCAAATATCCTTTTCACATCCGGCAATCAATATACAACGACTCTTAAACTCTTAATTGTCTTCAACATAGAACAAATTATTTTTACAGCACTGTCCCCGCACATACAAATATGTCAAAACATGGTCAAACATCAAAGTTGATATCGTAAAAATTCTTGACTATATATAACACAAAAATCGCTGTGTGTGTGTGTGTATGTTTGAATGTAGTTCAGTGTTGCTGATGGTGTTATTGTTGTGGTTGTCGTTATTGTCTTGTGGTTGAGTTGTGATGGAGTTTGGAGTTTAAATTCAAGTCACTCACACCTGTTCGGAATTGGTAGCAATGTTTCGTCACTTGTGTTGTATGTTGTGCAATTTACAACCACTTCATCAGTTGTTAATGCCGCCGCTAAATCCAATGAATAACGACAAAACAACAAATGCAACAACAACATCGACAACAATGCAGACTCACATTGAAATCTACAGCAACAACAGCAAAAGAAACACTTTACAACAAATCCGTGCCAGTCGTGATCCATTTAACCTGATCTCAAGCCACTGACTGCATCAAAGCCAACAAAACAAATGGAAATGGATTTGAAATTGGAAATGGAAACGGCAAGACATTTTTTTGCTACCACCAGCACCACCGCCACCTTCGACAAGCGAGCAACCAGCACAAGCATCAATACCACCGTCACAATCTGCCAGCCAAGTGGCAGCCGAAAAAACCCCAAAACAAACTGAAAAAAACATTTCAAGTCGAACTCTTGATTTGCATTTGACTCGGATTGACACTGGGTCAGAGGCAGTGGCACCAGCTAACTGCTGCTGTTTCTGCAACAGCAAATCACTCGATCGCTAAGCATTTGCTTTGTCGCCAAACTTTTCATTCATGAAACGTAATTTAAATTATTCAAGATGTTTATTGTCAGGGGACACGAAGGAACTCCACAAATGATGGCCTTAATAGGAGCAGACATGTCGTCGTTTGCTGGCTTTGCCTCAGAATCGTTATTCTGCCATGAAAGGAATTCGTTTTTCTGATTTTTTTTCGGGGGATTTTCATCGAACGGAAGGAGTTTTTTCGTTAGCAAAGCCACGTTTTATTTACCTTGAGCTCACTTCATTTTCCACTTGTCCTCATGACATCTGTTCTCTCCATGGCTTTTTTGCAATCATTTAACCTGTGGCTATTTTGAGTGGTTCATGCGCGACATGTTTCCACATCATTTAAAGAATTTTAAATATGTTCGGATTTTTTTTGTTTCGTCCGTGGTGGTGATTGTGATGTTTTTAGTTGTATGCGGCTAACGGCTTAAAGGTGCTGGGCCGACTGTTGTATGGATTTAAGAAGCAAATCTGATTTGATATTAAATACATTTTGGTAATTAAGATAAGTGTGTGGATATTATGGACACATTTTATAATTCCATTCGTGGAGATAATAATTGGGGGTAGTTGTACCTAAAATTTAGGTTGTGAAAATAAGTTTAATTGAGATTAATTTCAATTCCGATTAATTGTTGGTCGATTAAGTAAAATTAAATGCAGCTCATATGATTAAAATTAGTAAATTCCAAACCATGACAGGTACTAGTGGGGTAGAATTGAATCCCATCTTTTCCTCGATAAGTACGTTTTTAAATTGAATTGAGGTTGACCAGGGGACATTTTGTTCAGGATTGGGAATTTAAACGGCTTGGCAATTGTGGCCAGAAGCTTAAAACCAAAATACCGAAAAGAGCGATGAACTTTATATGGTGTTTCTTTTTTAGGGACCTGTATTGGAAATATTTTGACAAAACACAATTGGTGGGGCTTGCCAAAAAATTGTTCTGTATAAATCTGTCGGCGAGCAAGTATTTTATCTCCTGTTCAAAATACTTTGAACAGAATTTAATATTATAGAAGATTTGATCGTTGGAGTGTTTTAAGATAAAGAGTCTAAAATCCCACATACAACGTCGATAAGGTTGTTTCTTTTGAGATTAGAACAAATATTTTATTGATAAGTATTTTGTATGTGAGATAAGGCTAAGTAAGAGTAGTTTAAGTAGTACCTAAGAATACATATTTTACAATAAAATCAGTGCCTCACAAACACTCAATTAGAACGGTCGGGAGCACAGCGTCCTATTTTATTTAGAGTACAGACGAGCTGCGGCAGTCTGTATATTTTACATCTCCCGAAAAGGAAGTGACAAATATAGCCAAGTCCGTTGCAGAATTGGACATAAAATAGAATATAATATATCAAATTATCGATAATTGGACTGCATCGGTTGAGAATATGCATAGCATCTCTTTCTGACTCGATTTATGCATGTATGTCCTTACGTCTACCCATATATTTATAATCCGATTTGGATGGAATTAGACACTTATTGGTCTATTGTTATATTTATTTTCGTCGAATTTTACCTAAATGGTACACTAAACTCCCAATATGTGCCCGATTGAGACCAATTGATGTCTCTAAAGTTTTGTTTGTCATAACGTATGGAATTAAGGTAGAGTTTGCTATGTTTCATTGAAATTCGATCAGATACTGAAATAGCTTCTTCCGATTTTATGTAAACGGTGCACCAATTCCCAATTTTTGTCCGATTGTGACGAAATTTGTAATAACGTATGGAATTCCGATTAGAAGAGAGAGTGTATTGAGTTTCATTGATATCGGATCAGATATAGATATAGCTCCCATATATAGTTCGTCCGATTTTATTTAAATGGTGCACCAAACTCCAAAGGTTTGTCCGATTGCGCAGCGTACTAAGTTAGGTCCAGAGAGACGTAGGCGAAGTTTTGTTGAAATTGGTGCAGATTTAGATATAGGTCCCCATGAATCATATAGTCGGCCCAGTCCGACTTTTGAACTTTCCTTACTGGTGCAGTTGCTGCAATACGATATTTATACCCTTCACCACTCTGTGGTACAGGGTATTATGTCTTTGTGCATATGTTTGTAACAGGCAAAAGGAAACGAGATAGACCCATGGTTCATTTTGAGAATATGCATAGAATCACTTTCTGAGTCGATTTATGCATGTCCGTCCGTCCGTCTGTCCGTCCATGTATTTTTGTGAACAAAGTACAGGTCGCATTTATGATCCGCTTTGGATGAAATTTGGCATAGGTCACTTATTTGGCCCAAGGACGAACCCTATTGAAATTGGGAAAAATCGGTTCAGATTTAGATATAGCTCCCTTATATATTATCGATTGATTTTAAGTAACAGACTCACCAAGGGACCAATATATGGCTAATAAGAACAAAACGTACTGAAATTAGTATAACCTAACCTGTGACAAGTTTCGTTGAAATCGGTTCATATTTGGATATAGCTTCCATATATATTTTCGTCCGATTTTAAGTAAATGGTGCATCAAACTCCTCATGTTTGTCAGAATGACATGAAATTTTGCACAACGTACAATATTGAGCATAGATGTACATACATATCCCCACAGATGTCCTATTGATATTTCTTTGAAGTCGATTTACATACTTTTGTCCCAATGTAACAAACGAATGACATGTTTATGGATTGATCTAAGTCGATTCACATTTAGATAACATATCACATATTTTAGTTCATCGAATTTCCTGTTTAATATACCCATAGTGGTGAAAGGTATCATATAGTCGGCCCCGTCCGACTTTACTACTTTCCTTACTGGTTTTAGTTCTGCCTGAACTAAACGTTTCACGACCGAATTGACTCTGATTTTATATTTTAGTTTGTCAATTGGGTAGAAAATCTCCCTACCAACAATTATCAATATGGATTTATTTGTGAGTAAATTCCCTTCAAAGAGGCAGTTATTAAAAAAATTATTTGCCCCAAAAATTTGATGCAGGTTCATCTTTTAACATATAAAGTAGGACGCGAACCAAGTTCGTCATTCTGAATTGGCTTTTTATTCACTGGGAATCCGGAATGCCAAATTATTCCGGATTCCCAGTGAATAAAAAACTTCCTTCCAGAAAGTTTTTACTATATGTTGATGATTTTTACGTCGCTTCCATACAAAAAGCCCGCTTAATTTTCTAGCCCAAGTATCCAACCTGAGTGTCTGCCAGAAAATGGCATAGACGGCATATAAAGTACTCGACCATTTTTTAAGAAATTTTGAATACTATCACATGGTAAAGGGTATAACAAGTTCGATTTGGTCGAACTTTATGAATTTGTTATTTGTTTAAGGGTCATAAACATGTCATTCTGCAACCGATACTAAATTTTTCATTTGTTCTAGAAGCTCTATCTAAAGAAGCTATATCTAAATCTGAACCGATTTCAGGAAATTTAACACACATCATTTTAGACCTAATTCATTACACTGTGCCAAATTTCGTGCAAATCGAGAGATATAAATGGTGCACCAAAGTTCCTATATATCTCTCGATTTACACGAAATTTGGCATAGCGTAATGTATTAAATCGGACGAAAATATATATGGAAGATATATCTAAATCTGAACCGTTTTTTCCTCAATTTCAATAGGGTTCGTCCTTGGGCCAAATAAGTGACATATGCCAAATTTCATCCAAATCGGTGAAGGTTATAAAAATTATTTTTATAATATTATGTCTACGGACAATACCATTTGAACCAAACATTGTACAACCTTTTGCCATAAATCAAGTCCGAATATGGGACCAATTTGTTCACTCCTTTTGGTACCTTTTGGTACAAATGGTCAAGATTTTCAATATTTATAAATCCAATATCAGGCGAATGGAATGTCCGGTTTGAAGTTAACTTTACACAACCTTTAATCTTTACCAAGCCTAGATCAAGTCCGAAGGTGGGAGCCCTCGGTCCTCTTCTTCTGATACCGCACCCAGAAAGGGTCAATATTTTATAAACTTGAAAAATTTAATTAAATTGGAGCGAATTGAATAACCGACTGGATCAATATTAAATCTGAAACTACATTTATAATAAACAAATACCTTATATAAAGCGAATAATAAAACCTGTGTGTATTGTTTTACCATAGGCTGAGGGTATATATCTGTCGGTAACACCGACTTACACTTTTTTAATTGGATTTGACTGATATAAGGTTATTTTCTTTATGCAGCAAAAAAAAAATGATTATCATATCAATTCTGGATACATATTACATCGAAGCGGCATACCTGACAATGTGCCTAAAAACCAATTTCTGAGTCCTTTACGCAATGTATAATCTTGCCGATGCTTCCCTAAAAATTTTCTTAAAAAAGTTACAGCCTAGTAAAAAGTTCAGACATGCAATATAATCCCCTATTTTTCAATACGAACAAAAACCAAAAAATCCAATGAGTGGCATATCCGTAGCACAAAGATTTCGTCGAAATCACTTACTATTAGGCTGGACAAAGATTTTGGTGTGTGTAGCGGTAACTAACTGGCCACACCTTGAGGCTACATGAAATTCAATCTTCTTTACGTCTAATAGTTTAAAAATTGCCGTTGGTCACAGGTGAGTTGTACATACATACAAATAAGCATTTTTAACATGTATGGGTAAGTGGAAAAAAACACAAAAGTACAAATACGCACACATTCGTCCAACGAATGCGAATAGTTAACACGAAATCCAAACGGTATTCAAACCTATGCTGTTAAGGAAATATATTTGCGAATATGTTGGCTTAAACACTCTCTAACAATTGGCCAAAAGCAATTTGTTGATCAGAAATAAAAGAAAAAACGACTCAAAACAAAAGCCATAATGAAATAAGCCAAGTTGATGAAAACTATCAGCTTAGTTTTTGAAAGATCTTTTCCACATCATTCCAGCAGCATTAAGGCATTCAATTCCCAACTTAGCACCCAAGCTTTCGGATAGCGTTCAATGTAACAGTTGTTGTTGTATGATTAAAATAGATGGTGTTTAATTGAACTGGCCATCAACGTCAAAACTATGGCCTAACCAGGATAAATACGTAGTCGTCAGCTGGACTTAAAAACACTTTACAAATCGAGAGACTAAATGGGTGTCTGGTGGGCTGACTGGCACACTAACTGACTGGCCGTCGAATAGTCTAAACGGCTAAATTCATGTTTGGTTAGCCAGGTGAATGAAATGCTTGGCTGACAGACAAAACTATTTGGAAGTTGTCTTGTCTTGGCTGCGAACTTATTTAATCGATATAAAACAACAAAACAAATTTCAATAGATTTGTTGTTTTTTTTTACAAGGAGTACAATCATGATGATGATGATGATGACGATTGTTTGTCGGTCGGTCTGCCTTAATGACCCAACGCATTTAGCATTCATACCAGCAATAGAAGTGGGAACAGCATTCAAGTATTTACGCAGTCACATTTGATGAAGTCCGTTTGGCATAAATGTAGCGTTGATGTTTGGATTTTTTTTTTTTGTGACGAAGTAGTACCAACATTGGCCACTAGAGGACGACAGGTTTCTCCACTTATTGTAAACATTTATAACTGTTGTTCTTCATCTCCATCTCTGAAGACCAATATTTACAACTGCAGCAACAGCAACAGGTGATGCAGCTTAACATACCTTGCCAGCCCGCCAGATAGCCATTCACTGGCGTTTTGTACGCCCGTCTATGTTCACGAAATAATCACCGTTTTAGCTGAATTAATGTCCAACAGCATTGATATTTCTTTCAAATTCTGTGTTTTGATTTTGGTGGAGTTCACACACAACAACACTTGTTGTTGTTGTGGCAAATAAAATGAAAATATTTACCCAGAGTTTAGCAGAGTTCAGTATAAAGTACCTGGCCGGTGAAAATTTATTTTGCACAGTGGCATACACAATTTGTAATATTCTCGAGGGTGGTTGGTATGATTTCCTCACCTTCTATTATTTTAAATACATTTAAATTTTGTATAGAAATTCAGGGCAACCTGTATAGAGCTGTGTAAGACCACATATTGAGATTTAAATAGAGATGTACTTTCTGAGGACTAAACATCCTTTAAAAGATCCATATCTGCAACGCTCGAATAAATGTGACTAACGAATTACATAGTGAAATCTGTTTTACTATTTCAGGCAAATTCGATCGCTCTTCATAATAATTTATTTCTACATAATAATTATAATATACAAAAATGTATAAAAAGGAGATAAAAGCATAATAATAGTTTTATTTATAATAATAGTTTTATTTATTCCTTTAGAGACCTTAGATAAATATCAAAACATTTCAAATGCCAAACATTTTTAGTACCGTCATATAGGGGCTATTCATAAAATGCACTTCAAACCACAAATGTTTGTCCGTTGTTTCGTTGTTGGCTCTAGCATCCAAAATTACCAAGTGTATGAAGGCATTGGAAGGTGTAGTGGAGAGCAATTTGCCATCGATATATTCATAATGACCCCATCTTCAGCAACGAAAAGGAATTCCCTTGGATCAAGAATCATGAGAATCGTCACGAGCGACAATCCTCACAAGCCCACTAGGCAACTTAAGGTCAACCGGATACTCATTTCGGGTACAGTGGCTTCCTCCGTCTTGACATCTATCAACGAAAACTAAATGTCCTTCTTTTCGAAGGACACTCTCTGGAATATTCGATTCCTAAAATTTAATGTTAATACCTTAAAATTGTATGCTTCACCATAAAAGGCTTCAACTGTTTGGTAGACTTGAGATAACTACTCTAACCTTTTTCTGTGAAATTGATCACAACATTCCCAAATGCCCTACAAGGGCCTAAATTATCCTGCGAAGAGAATTAAATCTATATATAACCAGTAAGCGGAACAGTATTGTCGGACGGGGCCAACAATATTATACCATACACAACTACCACTGAACTATGACATTCTGCGGAGTTATATTCCGAGTCTGGCAATATTTTTTCATATTTTCAAATGAAATTTATGAAATTTCATAGTGATTGGTCAATAACTGTGGCCTCTATCGTGTTTACAAGTTATAATGGACAGTCGGATACACATGTCTAGATCGACTCACATAGATCGGTACTTTGAAAGGGTGATCTAGTACCAACATTTTGCGGCGTTACAAACATTTGGGGTCACACAAATCTATAATACCCTTACAGTATAGTTCTACGGCTAAAACCTTAAAAATACCGCCAACGGGGTCAAAAAATGGACCTTTATCGAAATTATTACTGCTGATGGCAATGATTATACCCTTCACCCCACTGTGACACTGGGTATTAAGACTTTGTGCATATGTTTGTAACAGGCAAAAGGAATCAAGATAGAACCATGGTTCCTTTTGAGAATATATCATATCCGTCCGTCCATGTGTTTTTGTGAACAATGTGCAGGTCACATTTATGATAGAATTTGAATGAAATTTGGCAAGGTCGAACCCTATTGAAATTGGAGAAAAAACTACACAGAATACTGAATTAGGTCTAGATTGATGTATGCCATGTTTTGTTGAAATCTGTTCAGATTTAGAAATACCTCCCATATATAGATTCGTTCGATTCTATGTAAATGGAGGACCATATTAATCAATATTTGTTCGATTGAGACACAATTTTGCACAGAACACTGAATTAGGTCCGGATTGATTTATGTTAGAGTTGGGTAGTTCCGGAACGAACTAGTTCATTGGAACTATTCCGAGAAAAGAACGATCGGAACTAATTTCAGCTCTTTAATTAATATAGTTCCTTTTTATGATCTCGTTCCTTTTTGATCTCGTTCTTTTTTCTTTTCCTTTTTTCTCGTTCCTTTTTCTGATCTCCGTATTGTACTATGATGTGAATGAGAATTATTGTGTACTTCAAGGAAATTGTCTGTCGTTTAATGCAATGAAGTTGAAGAACGCAGTTAATGATACCGGCTCAGTTTTAGAGTGAGACGTTATTCACTACTAAATATTGAGGTGGGTTGACATTAACTTGGGTCGTGCATAATGTATGAAACGGTCACGTTACACTCTATTTATTTTACAGATGATTTTTATGTTAACTGTCTTTAATTAAGGATTAATTCCATTACATCAGCAGCATGAAAAACTTTAATCCGTGTTTTTATTCAGTAAGTGTATTTTAGATATAATTAGTTAATATGTGACATCTTCATTTAGAGGTCACCACTGTGCCACCTGTGTCAGTAGTTTGCATGTTTTTCATGGTGACTTTTAAGGCTGCATTTGATGTCTGTCCAAACAAACCGACGGACGGACGACCGGCTTTAAGAATCAACACTTGAAATTCGGTGCTGTCTGAGTGGTGTCATAAAAAAGTGAATGTTGCCCCAGGTTGCTCGATGGTTGGTTGGTTGGCTGGCTGGTCGGTTATCTGGTAGTGTTGTTAGTAGGCCGGTACGCGTATTAGGGAAATATATGACACGAATTGAGCGCATCTTCTTTAACAACAAGTTATTGTCTTAGGCTTAAGCAATGCAGTTGGCATTGTTGTTAGTTTTGTTGTTTCTGGCCATACCTCGAGATACAACATTCTCTGCTCATAAAACTCATAAACATTTCACTTGCTGTTGCATGTGATAGCTCACTTGTTTACTGCAGTGGCTGTGTTGTTGGTTGGTGGTTCAGAGTCATAGTAAATATGAAAGCCAGATGATTGTTGGCCAACAACAAGGAAGGGGTGGTAGTTTATCCAATGAAGGCTTCCACACAAAAAAATAAATAAATTAAAAAAAAAAAAAACGGAAAACAAGTAAACGCACGCTCAAGTGCCAAATAAAATGTTGCAAAAGGAATAAACGCATCGATCGTGGCTTAGCGATAATTATGATGAACCCATACTTTAAACAAGCAAATATTTTCGGTCTATTCCTAGTGAGTAAAACTTAGTCCTAAGTTTTATAATGTGCCACACACAAAAACAAACTCTTAACAAGTGGATTTGCTTATAGTGTGCGCAGTTTATTTAGGGTTACTTCAATTATTAGGGTTACTTCAATTATTAAGGGGAAGATAAGGAATTTTACAGCAGTGCATACAAGTAAATAAAAATATAGCATTTGTATAATGTTTGCAAAATGGTGGTTTCTACCCCTTGCCTAGTGGGATATCTGTACTTTTTCGTTGAAAATTGTTAGCCTGGAAGATCTGATCCTGTTAGAAAAATTTACAAATAAATATATTCAATTTCGGCCGATGATCACTTACTGATGACGTTGTACCACAAAAAATTTATGTTGTGTGGGATTTTATAATGGTAGATCGTCATGTGACTTACAGTGGGATAAAGGCATCTTTAGAAATTTCTTCTATCAATAATCACATCGCTCACAAAATCGCTCTTGTCGATTGTTCGCAGAGGAAGCACTTTGAAGCAATTGGTAGGATGCTTCTACACCAAAGTGGTACACCACAATTTATTTGGCTGAAGCCTTTGGAGAATTCGAAAACCGATAAGAACGCACAATCTGCTCAAACCAGCCCATTTCCGGCCAACATGTGGAATTGATGGGTCATACGATCCATAACTGTAACTTCACTTTAGAAGTTAAGTTGATATTTACTATTTATTCGGGGATCAACTCTTGTCCTCCAAAAATAATAGAGATTCACGTCAGTTAATTGTTACGGGCCCTTGTTCATCCACAACCCTGGAATTCGATATGAGGCAAACATCATTTTATTTCTAATAAGGAAAGTTCTAAAAACCAAAGATCTCGTAACAGCATGGCTGTCTTTCTACTTTGAAATAGAAACAGTGTTGCCGTTCGGGATATTTCGGACCAAATTTGGACCGAAAAACAAATAAATTTATATTTTTAAATATTTTTTTTAAATTTGGTCCCTTGGTTCTTATTTTTTCGAAGGGCAACACTAAATAGGAACATGTTCAGATTTCGATCCCATAAAGAGAAAAAATATACGAAAACCCAGCAACGAACCTTCAATTTAATTGCTTTAGTAGACGACGAGAACAGTTCGAAAAAGCGAAGTTCCATAATCTTTTAAAATGAAAATTCGGAACCGCATGATCGAACTTAAACGGCCATTCACTGTGGTCGATAAGGACATCCGGATAATTGGCATAGTAAACGAAGTGGACTGAGGTCTGTCGATATTTACACCAGTAGAGTGCGACGTGGTGGAAAATATGTATTCAAAAGTTTTCACTTGAGTCTGCGAATACATTTCGGAACATGTTACCATATGATGTAAATAAAAATGTCCTAAATCTTTCGGCACATTTATATGATTATGGAGTCTGCTATTGGTTGTATATGCTCTGAGAAAATTACATACACAAATTTCATTAGTAAGTAATGTTCCTACTTTTTCCATGGAGACTATGACATGGAACGCAATTACAAACACTAAGGTTGGAAAATTAGTTTAGAACATTTAATGTAGCAAGTATTTGCAAACATTGAACTATATTGAAGATTTTCTGTGTATTTTCTTTACCAAGAACCTTGAATGCCAAAATAGTGAAAATATAGAGGGTCTTTAAGTCAAATTATAGAACATCGGCCTAAAATTACCCGTTTTGTGCAGATGTTTGCTAGCCTACAAAGCCCCGAAATGCAAAATTGGAAAATGCGGCTGAACATCAAAATATGGAAAATAGTCGTGACCTTTAAAGGGGGTTATGTCAAAACAAGGACCCTATTTCCAACACCATACTTTTTAGGGGAAATAGCAAATGTAAGTGCAAAATTTCAAAGATCTATCTAAATTACTGCAATCTCTATCGTGATTTCAACAGGCAGACGAACGGAACGGACAAAGAGTCGAACATGACAAAATTTTAAAATTTAATTTTGGTCAAGAATCCATATACTTTATGGGGTATCCAATAAATTTTTCGAGGTGTCGGAAACTGAATGACAAACTGGGATAGGAACTGCAATATACAGAAAATAAAGCTTGACCTTTGTCGACAAATTAAACCTTTTCTGGAGCAAATGGAATACCAATTTACAGCTGTTAGAGGAGCTACCAATATTTATACCCATCACACTCTGTAGTAAAGGGTATAATTTCTTTGTACATATGTTTGTAACAGGCAAAAGGAAACGAGATAAAACCGTGATTCGTTTTGAGAATATGCATAGAATCATTTTATGAGTCGAGTTATCCATGTCCATTCGTCTGTCTGTCCATGTATTCTTGAGACAAAATTTTGCACAGCGTTCTGAATTAAGAACAGATGTGAAGTTTCATTGAAATAATTTAAGATTTAGATATATATTTTCGTCCGATTTTCTGTGGAGGGACCAAACCTCCAAGGTATATCCGATTGAGGCGATTTTTTTCATATCGTATTGAATTGATCCTAGAATAACTTGTGTTAAATTTTGTAGAAATCTATTTAGATTTGTATATAGATCCCATACATACCTTCGTCAGATTTTTGGCAAATGGGGCACCTAACTATCCGATTGAGGCGAACTTTTGCATGTGGTATTTAATTGAGTCAAGAATAACTTGTGTTAAATTTTTTAGAAATATATATTTCCGTCTAATTTTTTATAAATGGCTCACCACTATCCCAATGTTCATCCAATTGAAGTTAAATTTATATATAGCATTGAATTGAATCTAAAATAACTTGTCCGACTTCTGAAGGGGGTTTTTTTAAATATACTCATCATCCATTAAAAATCTTGAGTACCAAAGAACAGCTCATTTGGTGAAGGGTATTTATATACCCTTCATTTCTAGTATTCCCTTATGGCGAACTTCAACTGCATCGAAACCATTTAGGGTTCTAAGTATTATGGACAAGTGACAAAAAGGTAATCTGACTAGTGGTACCAAGATGATTTGAAACCAATATGATTTGTTGAATGAAGTGTCATCATGAGTCAGACAAACTCAATTAGTTCTAAGGGGACAAGTTGGTTGATAAATCTTATTTCATGAACCTTCACTATCTTTCGGAAAATATAGGCTCAAAATAGTACCGATTAATGTGAAACACCCAACAGACTATCATTATGTTACTAAGTACTATGTCAGACATCCTTATCATTGAACATACAGGGGGTTTTTGCTCTATTTACTAGTCAATTAAAAAAGTGAATTCATTAAATAGAGACTACGCCCAAAAATATAATTACAATATATTTGGTTGGAAAATATGCCTTATGGGAGGTAACCTTATATTCATATTCCGCATTATATTGGAGGGTATCGAAATGCAAAATTCACTGAAATAGTTTTCACTGTGATAATCGACATGCTAATTAATCAACCATTCAGTAATATGGATATTTGTACCCTCATAACAATCATGTCCCTAAATTCTTCATTTGTTCAGATATTTACATTTCCCGAACATGTAGTGTTTCATGTAACTCATTTGCGTATACGTTGCGACAGCACTCATACGCCCAATGTACCCGTCACTTTCCAGGTCATAGTATGTCTATTAACCTTCATAAAAATAGTTTGGCATCGTACAATTATTTCTTCCCTTATGCAAACCTAATTTAATTTTCCGCACTATATTTGATTGCCGGTGAGTGGAACTGTGGTCCGGGTGCTTCGAATAACTGACAATAACAGCTACGAAAAATGAAAGAACATGTGTTTTTCCAAAAAAAAAGAAAAAAACTTGGCTTTTTGCCAACGTCATCATCATCGACAAGGCGATGGCGTTGATCTTCATTATTATCATCACCGCCATCATTGCTTTAATGATGATGATCGTCAATAACAACAACAGCAACCGCCACCTCCAAGAAAACCGACAACAACAACAAAATTTACAACGAAGGAACTGCCGTTTTTTTCGAGCCAAACAATATTAACGCTTAAAAATATTCATTTGCTGCTATGCGGATCTCTCATCGTTTGCAAAGCGTTGTAGATGTTTTATTTTTTTTTTCGTACGTTCGCCCGTTCGTTCGTTTAGTTTCAACTGCTGATTGCGGAAAAGTTTAG
This sequence comes from Musca vetustissima, assembly GCF_032173495.1. NCBI lineage: Eukaryota > Metazoa > Arthropoda > Insecta > Diptera > Muscidae > Musca > Musca vetustissima. The sequence continues at coordinate 99,883 of NW_026874648.1, forward strand.
AAAAACAGAGCAATAAATTACGAAAGTGGTTGATAGGGTTTAATGTGCACTTGGTGCGCGATTGGTTATAATTGACAGTTAGCTGCTGGGAACGTTTGTAGTACGAACGAACGACGACGAACTATTCACTCATATGACTGCCTCTATGCCGCTAATATTTTTTGTTGTTGCTTTGCTTCGTTTTATTGTTGTTGTTAGTGGTTAGTGGAAGCAACGTTTCAACGTCACTCGTCTGCGACGTCGTTACATTTCAGCTATAGCTGCGGCAGGTACTATTACATACCTTCCAACCAACCACCCGACCATTGCTCACAGACTTAATTGCCAACTTTGGTATATTTTATTTTGTTTAGTTTGTAATGTCACATTTAACATATAGATATAAAATATTGTACAAATGTACTCCTCATATATGTCTGTAGGTGTCTATTCTGTCTATTCGTTTAGTTTAGTGATTGTCTATATATATGTCGCTACGACTACTTTCTGTTTAAAGTTCTTCGCAGTGTGATTTAGAATATTTTTTGTTTCGATTTTATTTTACAGTTTAACCGAGATAAATCCATTTAAGATAACAATTAATCGATGCTTAATGTTATTGTTAGGTTGCACGATAAGATACTGTAACAAGGGCGTTTTAAGGTGAATTGTAATGTATGCTGAAATGTTCAATACAATTTTTGTATTTTTTTCTTACATCACTACATACTGAAAAGGAAATTGATCGGGTATTCATTATAGAGGACAATACTAAGAATGCAATTAATTGGATTTTCTTAATTGAAGATCATATAGATTATAATCATATAATTTATCTTTATAATCATATTAAATGGTTTGCTTTCATCTGGTTTAGAGGTATGACGATCTATACTCCAAGGATTATGAGAATAAATTTGTTTACTTAAAAAATTGACTTTATAATCTGAAATTTTATCGAAAATGGTGTCGCAGATATTTTGATCGCAACACCAAGCGAGTCATGGTGAGGTTTTATACTCGACTTCGAAAAAAAAAAAATATTTTCGAAATCTTTCTCAATGTCAATTTTACTGTTTATTAAATGTAGGACTTTCGATGATTGCATTACCAAATCCACCAATTTGACAATTTTTCTATACCAATTGTCATATGGACCAGCGGAATCGATCCGTCTGTCAATTGTAATTAGTAAACACAGTACAGGGCACATACGAAGACGACACCAATTGTAATATTTAGGGGATGAAATGGACCAAATCCATTATTTTTGCCATGACACAAACATCAATAAGGACAAGGAATCTGACCAATCAAATGCTGTAGTAGTACCATTACCATACTAGAGGATGGAAATGTCGCTCTGATCACTTTGAAATTGTACATGAAGTTCTGTTATGGTCAACTTCGACGCCTTTAATGATGATCAGATGATATTAAAAGGATGAAATGGACCGACACAATTATTTTGTCTGTTTATACCCTTCACCACACTGTGGTACAGGGTATTATGTCTTTTGTCTTTGTAAATGGTTCACCGAGGACGGCGCTTTGTGCTGCAGCATACCAAATATGCCACCGTTGCTTAATTAGGTCTAGATTTACATATATACATAATATTCTCGGTTTATACAAATAGTACACCAAAGAATCAAAGTCTCCCCGATTGACATGGAATTTTTCATACATTTCTATGTAGATCACACATTTAATTTCGCCTGATTCCATTTCAAAGGTCCTCTAAAGATGATATGTCTGTTCTATCTACAGGATATTGTATTTATTACTGCCTCTTGTATGTGCCAATAGTGGTGAAGGGTATCATATAGAGGGCCCCGTCCGACTTTCCTTATAGGTTCTAGTTGTTTTAGAGACTACTTTTATAATCTGAACATCAAATATTTTACACGATGTCGTCATCGGGTCTTATAGCAGAGCTGGAGGTCTTGTTATCGAAGACCTGGAGGTTTATTTATTGTAGTGATGCAGGTGTTATCATAGTAGAGCTGGGGGTCTTCTTATAGACGAACTGTAGCTCTTCTTATAGAAGATCTGGAGGTCGTTTTATCGAAGACGTGTAGACCTGAAGGTCTTCATATAGATGAACTGGAGCTCTTCTTATAAAAGAGCTATCGTTTGTCAATATTTTGGGGCTCAAGTGAGCCATTTTTTTTTTGTGTGAAAAATACAATATTTAGATCTTTCCACGTAAATATTTCCCTCCAATCAGACAACAAGCAAAAAGCGAAATATTGCCCATGCTCGGATTATAAATCTGCAGAAAGATATGAAAAAATTGGATCATAGATCATAATAATTATATTGGTGCACATTTTTGTCATCTTGAAGACATTGTATTTTAAAGTTTTAACCTCATTTTCGCCAAAAGTCATTTACCATCCTGAGTTTTTCGAGGCTAATATATATGTATGCAGAAAATTATTAATCTAATTATTATTATTTTTTTGTAATTAAAGTCCTTATTTTTGATGGCGGACATGATAACTCCTAACTGGAACATCGGAATCCGAAAATTTCAACAGCATTCGAAAAAGTTCGTGTATGGTTCTCGTATGTACTAGGGTTATTGACATCGTACAAAAATTAACAAAGTGGAGAACCTTTGATTTTTTAATTAATACGGTAGTCATATACTCGCAGAAAACGTGTCAGAATTTAGAAGCGATTGGATTAGTAGTTTTTTAGTAATCGTTCCCGACTGTTGTAAAAACTGATTTGAGAAAAAAATAATCACTCTTGACGTCACTTGATGCAAATATAATAAAGAGGTTTTATTTTATATTTTAATTCACTTGAAATTTTATAGAAACATTCTTGAATAAGTTCTGAATTAAATCAAAACCATAAGGAAAGTTCAAAAGTTGGACGGAGCCGACTATGTGATACCCTTCACCACTTTCGGTACATACAAGAGATGCTCATCTGTACAATATCCTTTATATAGAATAGACATAATATCTTTGGAGGACCAAAGAAATGGAATCTGATGAAGTTAACTGCCTGAAGTACGTAGACATGTGAACTAAATTAAAACAACTCATTAATTGAATATCAATCTAGGTTCGATTTGGTAAGTTGTGCACTAATTTGTCATAAGCGGACAAACTTTATTTATTTGGTACATAATTTTCATGAAATCGGTTGAACATATATATGAAAGCTATATCTAAACCTGAAATATTGGGAGTATGATGCTCAATTTATCTAAAATCGGACGAAAATATATATGGGAGCTATATTTAAATCTGAACCGATTTCAACAAAATTTCACCGATTTCTATGCATATTCTCAAAAGGATCCATGGGTGTATCTCGATATATTTTGACTGTTACAAACTTTTACACAAGGACATAATACCCTCAAATCACAGTGTGGTAAAAGGTATAGAAAGAATAGGGGTCACCTTAAAGAATTTTTGAGTGCATACCACATGATGGAGATTATAAAAACTCCCACCCGACTTAACAACGTTTTTACTTGTTTAGTGGCCATTAAAACCTAAATGACTAATAACTATCAACGTATAGCCTTCATTACCTAAGTGGTACCATGAAATGGGTGTTATGGCTAAATTTGACCCGAAATTCATATCGGTTGGATATTCACAATTACCGAAAATTAACTAAGTGTACAATCAATACTTTGGGGAAAATGTGATGAACACCTTAAAAATCAAATGGTAACGTTAATTGGGTACAACATTTGTATAATTCGTCTTTGCTACTTAAGAATACTATAGAAAATTTATGGAATCTACAACAAATATTTTGAGGTATATGGATGATAGTTATAAAAATTACAGCGAGTATGTTTCGGAGTTTATTTTCTTTATTATTTCTCTATATTAAAAACGTCGGTTAATAAAATGTTTTTATATCTGGTCAAATTCGTTTTATTTCTCATGGTGGAATAAAGAAAAACCCATAGATTTCCTTTTTGCATTGCATCTCCAATATTCTCTCAAAAAACCTTAATCATTCTATGTTCTTGCAGAACATCAACAACAACCAAAACATCTTAAGGTCAATAAGAAAATCCCAAAGCCATTCTAAAGTGTAAATTTGTTAGACATTTATTTTGACCTGTTGTGTCCTTGTTGCGACTGGTCATAAAGGTTTTGGGAAACAATGCAAAGACGACATCTTCCGTTTTTTTATTCCTTTTTTCAAGATCTTGATATTGTCAATAACTTTTCGCGCCCAACATATGCCACATAACACAAACCAATGTTTAATGTACACACACCTATATTATATTTACGCCACACGATGATGACATGCGTTTACGGCTGCTAAATAAGAAGAAGATAAATAAAAAAAACCAAAAAGTCACACGCAACTGTTTATGGTAATGGTAACTGACTTTATTGCCAATTTGTGCAAAATATTTTTTGTTGTATTTTTGTGCCAATGCATTCCCGGCAGCGTTTGTACGCATTGCTTACGTTTTTGTTGTATGTATGTACGTCTTTTTGGGATACCAAATGTAAGACTTTACTGTGAGAGATTGCACGCATACTCCTATGCATTGCTGTTGTTGGAACTTGAAACAGTTATAGGTTATATAGGAAGCCAAACAAATTGTTGTTGCAATTTCATGCCGTTCAAATGCGTAACATGCAACGGTAGAATTTGTAAAAATGTTCTAGAAATTGTTCGCAAATTGTACTTTTGTTTGAGTTATTTGATTACAATCGTAAATTTTGTATTTTGGGATTTAAATAACGCAAAATGGTGTGTAATATGGGATTACACAGAAAATATGGATCATTGTTGAAAAATGTTTGTTTAAAGATTTAAAAATATTGAGGTCAATGATGTTTATATCCCCAAATAAAGTTTTTGGAATTTAAACCGATAAACCGACTTTTTCAATTTTGCAAAAATAATCATAAAATATTGTTTGAAACAATTATATATTTATTTACCTTTGTCAAGTCGAAGATGAACAGCAACGGTATTTTTATTTTCAACATTTAAGCAAAATTCTAAAATACATAAGCTGGTCAAATATATCTACCATATTGTGTGTGTTCAGCCCCCATACAATGCTCATCAATTATCGGAATATAAAATACCCATACCATTCTGAAATCAATGAAAAATTGCATGTCAAACGAACAGACTTGGATTCTTTGGTGTACCATTTGTATGAAATCGAGTCAAATTATGTATGGAGCTATATATAAACACAGAATTTTGTCCCAATCGGACAAATATTGGGAGTTTGGTGCATCATTCACATAAAATCGGACGACTATATATATGGGAGCTATATCTAAATCTGAACCGATTTTAACTAAATTCCGCAGACATCAATCTGAATATGATTCAATACTCTGTGCAAAATTTTGTTCTCATTTGGACAAATATTGAGAGTATGGTGCATAATTCACAAAAAATCTGACGAAACTATATATGGGAGCTATATCTAAATCTGAACAGATTTTAACAAAACTTAGCAGACATCAGTCTGGACTTAAATCAGTACTCTGTGCAAAATTTTGTCCCAATTGGACAAATATTGGGAGTTTGGTGCATCATTCACATAAAATCGGAGGAAACTATATATGGGAGCTATATCTAACTCTGAACCGATTTTAACAAAACTTCGCAGACATCAGTCTGGACCTAAATCAGAACTCTGTGCAAAATTTTGTCCCAATCGGACAAATATTGGGAGTTTGCATACTTTACATTAAATCGGACGAAACTATATATGGGAGCTATATCTAAATCTGAACCGATTTTTTCCAATTTCAATAAAGTTCCTCCTTGGGCCAAATAAGTGAACTGTGCCAAATTTCATCTAAATCGGAACATAAATGCAACCTGTACATTGTTAAAAAAAAAATACATGGGCGGACGGACAAACGGACATGCGTAAATCGACTCAGAAAGTGATTCTATGCATATTCTGAAAAGAAACCATGGGTCTATCTCGATTCATTTTGCCTGTTACAAACATATGCACAAAGACATAATACCCTGTACAACAGTGAGGTGAAGGGTATAAAAATGGCTAATTGTAAGTATAAAACATTTTCACACGTTTTGGAACCGATATTTCTAAACAATATTTGGTAGTGATATTTGGGCCCAACAAGAATACAATATGTAAAAATAGAGACAAATTTGTTAAAAATCGTGCCCAACCTTCCCAAATATCGTTATATGGGGCGACTTTAAAATGTTGAACATTTTTAGTAGGCTGAGGTGGCTACAGTCAGTTGGGTTTGAAATAGGGTATAAATATTGTTCGATATACAGTGGTGGTCACAGAATTAAAACATTTACTGTGCTAAACATTTTTTGATCGGCCCTCGATTCGTTTGAAGTATTTTTGAAAATTTTTTAATTCAGAACACATCGATATACTGCACTTAAGAGATTTAGTGTGAAAATAGAAAATTTTTGCATGCAATTTTTCCATAAATAACGGTTTTTATGAAAACACATCGACTTTGAAGAGGCCATATAATTAAAACATTGTGTGGGATTTTTTACTTTACTGCATTTTTTGAAAATATTTTTAGAAAATCTCTTTAATTTAGTTAAATTTTGTGAACTAAGCACCGATAAAATCATTTACAGATAAAAATTTTTGAAAAAATCTGTAAAATCTATTAAAATTGCCAACAATTTGTACAGTACACCTTACGTTCAGAAAATCACCCTAATTATAGAAAATAAAGGTCCGAATGCACCAGAAATTGCTAGAATTAGTAGAAAACATTAAATAATTCTCAAATTAAAGAAATATTTGAAATAAAATCTCAAAAAATTGGAATTAACCTAAAGGAACGATTCAATTTCAATAGCCTTTACTGAAGAAGGCCGGAATATTTTTGCAGTATGTGAGAAAAAATCGATTGATATTGTTATTTATTATATCAAATCGACTGTTCGAGTAGTACAGAATATATTTTATCAAAAAATATATCTGTCAGAACATAACGAACAGAGATTAACGCCTAGGTTGACGAGTAAAAGTTTCTGGCACACAGCAGCATGTTTGATGGTCAACTCTTGACCCTTAAAATCTATTGAACATGACAATATTTTTCCAAAATAATATTTTTTGAATCGAATAACTTCCACTTAATCTATTTTAATATCAAGGAAGTAAAAATTTTACAGTTTGAAAAATATTTGAAGTCTTGTGTTGAACATGAAAAATGCTGCTGTATGCCAGAAAGTTTTACTCGTCAACCTAGGCGTTGATCTCTGTTCGTTCTGTTCTGACAGATATATTTTTTGATAAAATATATTCTGTACTACTCGAACAGTCGATTTGATATAATAAATACCAATATCAATCGATTTTTTCTCACATACTGCAAAAATATTCCGGCCTTCTTCAGTAAAGACTATTGAAATTGAATAGTTCCTTTAGGTTAATTTGAGTTTTTATTTCAAATATTTCTTTCATTTGAAAATTATTTATTGTTTTCTACTAATTCTAGCAATTTCTGGTGCATTCGGACCTTTATTTTCTATAATTAGGGTGATTTTCTGAACGTAAGGTGTACTGTACAAATTGTTGGCAATTTTGATAGATTTTACAGATTTTTTCAACAATTTTTTTCTGTAAATGATTTTATCGGTGCTGGGTTCACAAAATTTAACTAAATTAAAGAGATTTTCTAAAAATATTTTCAAAAAATGCAGTAAAGTAAAAAATCCCACACAATGTTTTAATTATATGGCCACTTCAAAGTCGATGTATTTTCATAAAAACCGTTATTTATGGAAAAATTGCATGCAAAAATTTTCTATTTTCACACTAAATCTCTTAAGTGCAGTAAATCGAAGTGTTCTGAAATAAAAAATTTTCAAAAATACTTCAAACGAATCGAGGGCTGATCAATATATGTTTACCACAGTAAATGTTTTAATTCTGTGACCACCACTGTAGGTCTATGTTTTTACAAAGATTTCATAAAAAGGTTCCGATTCATTTTCTTTATTTTAGTGGTTTTAGTTGCGATTTGATATTTATACCCTAAAAAACTTTTTTGGCAGGGTATTATAACTTTGTGTGGCCCCAAGAGTTTATAACGCCGCAAAATATTGGTCTTAGAAGTCCTTTTAGTATACCAATTGTCATACCTTGTCTAGCTGAGTCGATCTAGACATGTGTGCCCTTTCGTCCATACGTCCGTACATTATAATTTGTAAACACGATACAGGCTACAGTTATGGACTTACCGTCAAGATCCATAATGTTTTTGGTAATGATCCGTTAATATTTGTGGTTATGAAATGGACCAAAAACTTTATTTTTGTCTGTTTTTCTGCTCGCTCTAGAGGCCACAAATATGACCCGAACGCCACGAAATTTGACACTAGGATGGTAATCGCCAAAGTAGTAAGCATATATATTTACTCCTGAAGGACATAGACCCGAGAAGTTGATAGTATATCCAAGAGGAGTGTTTGACATTTAAATCGATACGAATTATATAGCTGTATGTACTTGGATGTGGGAATTATACGTAAATACTAAATGTGTCTATGTGTTATGATATTGTTTTGTATTAGCTTTACCTCACTAGAGGGTCGACATGTCGCGCTGATCGCGTCAAGAACGACGCCTATTATTTTTAGTGATGTTGAGATGACATTTAGAGGGTCTATGAACCATTATTATATGCTGAACATCACACATTTTACTCGGTGAACGGGATCTGACCAAATACTTAGAACGGCTGTTTAAATGGGGATCAGTCAATATTCCAAGGCTCAAAACAACCTAAAGTGACCAAATTTTTATTTTTTGGCGTAAAAATTCATCTTGGGAAAACAAGATTTGGAAAATATGCCAGTGTTAGAAAGTGGAGCTTTTGACCAAATCGATCAGGAGGGTGCAAATATCGCGAAATATTACCTAGGCTCAGAATATAGAACTGCATATGGTCGGCCCCGTCCCACTATACGACTCCGCTCGCTGGATTTGGTTTCAATTCGTTAAGGTATTTATACATAAGTGAAAATGACGCTGAACCCTTCAACTTTTAGGGTGCATTCAGAATTTCTTAAAAAATCGGGGCATTTGTATAAATACATATTTAGGATCGGGGAAAATTAAATACTAAATTATAGCCACTAACGTTATAATACCGGACTAGGAACATCAACAAAAGAACATCCCTTAAAATACGTATACGACCCCATAATTTAGTAGAGATACATGAATCTACATTGACAGTAATCTGGAAGACCCAATTACAGTCACATTTGTGGGAACCCCAGATTAAAACTTGAAAATACTTAGAATGAGGCTCGTCTTTTCTATGCTATGTCTCAACCTGTATCTATACCGAATATTTTCTGACATGATGGCGGAATGCCGAATTATTGCCGCTTTGGTGGAAAAGGGGTAACCCCTTCAAAATACTGAAAATGAGCTTTTTTCTGTGAATAAACCAGTTACCTGACAATAACATGGAATCGTAAATTACAGTCACTTAGATGTAACAAATTGACTAAAACCTTTAAAATATTTAACAATAAAATCTATGTCTAGTTCGGCCCGGCCGAACTCCGCCATAAGGATGACATCAAAAAAAAAAAAAAAAAAAAAAGCCCCGAGGAGAAAGCTCATGTTATGATATTACCTTGAACATACCGAAAAAGTCGTGAGAAAATTATTTAAATTCTCAAAATATCTATTAGGGGAATTACCTTTATATGTGGCTAAACCAAAAAGATATAACCACAGATATGTAGAATTGTTGATAGTGAAATTGGACAGTCAATGATAATACAAAATAATAACTGGGCGTACCATAATAAAGGGGCTACCCTGAAACTTGGGTCAATATTAACCAGTAAGGAAAGTAGTAAAGTCGGACGGGGCCGACTATATGATACCCTTCACCACTATGGGTATATTAAACAGGTCTATTAACATAAAATTGGATCAAATAAAATATGTGATATTTATCTAAATGTGAATCTACCTAGATCTATCCATAAACATGTCATTCGTTTGTTACAATGGGACAAAAGTATGTAAATCGACTTCAAACAAATATAAATAGGCCGTTGGGCTATATCTGTACTTCTAGAAAACGCAACTACGTAATTCTATGCTCAATTTTGTAAGTTGTGCAAAATTTGATGTCAATCTGACTACCATGAGCAGTTTGATGCCCAATTTACTTGAAATCGGGCGAAAATATATATGGAAGCTTTATCCAAATATAAAGCGATTTCAAACAAACTTGTCACAAGTTAGGTTACACTAATTTCAGAACGTTTTGTTCCTATTGGTTCCTTGGTGCGTCAATTACTTAAAATCAATCTATAATAAAAGGGAGCTATATCTAAATCTTTGCTGATATTCACGAAACAAGGCAGACATCACTCTAGGCTCAATTCAGTACGTTGTGCCAAATTTAGTGCAAATCGAAGGATATATAGGGACTTTGGTGCACCATTTACATAAAATCGGACGAAACTATATATGGGAGCTATATCTAAATCTGGACCGATTTTCTCGAAACTTGGCAGACATCATTCTAGGCTCAAGTCAGTACGTTATGCCGAATTTCGTGCAAATCGAAAGATATATAGGGATTTTGGTGGACCATTTACATAAAATCGAACGAAACTATATATGGGAGCTATATCTAAATTAGGACCGATTTTCTCGAAACTTGGCAGACATCACTCTAGGCTCAATTCAGTACGTTATGCCAAATTTCGTGCAAATCGAAGGATATATAGGGACTTTGGTGCACCATTTACATGAAATCGGGCGAAACTATATATGGGAGCTATATCTAAATCTGGACCGATTTTCACGAAACTTGGCAGACATCATTCTGGACCAAAATGATTAGGCTGTACCAAATTTCGTGCAAATCGAAAGATATATAGGGACCGTTTACATTAAATCGGATAAATATATATATGGGAGCTATATCTAAATCTGAACCGATTTTTCCCAATTTCAATAGGGTTCGTCCTTGGGCCAAACAAATGAGCTGTGCCAAATTTCATCCAATTCGGATCATAAATGCGACCTGTACTTTGCTCACAAAAATACATGGACAGACGGACGGACGGACATGCATAAATCGACTTAGAAAGTGATTCTATGCATATTCTCAAAAGGAACCATGTGTCTATCTTGTTTCCTTTTGCCTGTTACAAACATATGCACAAAGACATAATACCCTGTACCACAGTGTGGTGAAGGGTATAATAATTTTAGGTAGTGAGATTTGACACTAAATAAGAATACAATATACTAAATTTGTTTGAAAAGCCTGTCCAAAATGCAAATAATTCCGAATACAGGGGGTACCATAATAAGGGGTCAATATTAATACTTGGGCATTATTAATACTTTTTAGTACGAAAATGTACTCTACGATTAGAATTCAAAATGCCAAATATGGGGGCTACACCAAAACGTTGACCGATATATCTAACATCTTAGGAGTATGTAGGAGTATCTGAAATATGACTATCTCTAACGCGATAACAACAGACGGTATCGGTTGGTTAGCAGACATATCTGCGAGAATGTAAACAACACGTAACATCGGCCGGGTAAAATTTTTTCACTATCTACCCTGCCATCAGCTTTGGGACTATATAATTTTTAATTTGTTTCAAAAAGATTGATTTGAAAAAATTATGTACCAAATTATAGTCACACAGGTTAGAAAATCGGGGCTAGGAACATCCGAAAAAGTAAGTGGGTCGGGTGAAAATGTTCAATGTATTTCCAGGGATACATTGAACATTTTCTGGAATAAAGTATTTTATTCATCAGGAATATGGAATTCTATATTCCAAAGTCATAGATTATCGAATGGTATGTCTATGGATTAATTGATGTCGGTTTTTATATATAGGAGAGAGGTGGGCACCTTTGAACACTTTTTCCTTTCAAGCCTCATATATATATATATATATATATATATATTTTATAATTTTTAGTTTTTTATAACTTATACCCAAAGTGGTATAGGTTATCATATAATCGGCCCAAGCCAACGTTGCTCCTCTCCATATAGATTTTTAGACATATAAACGTATTGACAAAATTGATATGACCAATACAGGTTTTAAAATGTTTAAAATTAACAATTAAATTTAATTTTAAATTTATTAATAGGAAATCGTCGGAAAATTTAACTTTACACACAATATTAAGGTGTTCTCAATGAGTATGAAACATTGTTGCCTTGCATTGATTCCCCACTTGATCAGTAGTCTCACATTTACTATCACACACAAGCTATGGCAGCACCATGGGATTCTCCTTGAAAATTTCTTTTGCGTTAATGAAATTTTACAAACGATTTATTTTTTTTCTTTCTTTCATCTCAACATTTGTTTATCTGACTTTCGGTGTCGCTGTTATTGTTGTGCCGATGTTTACACTGTCATACATAAGTATGTACACATGTAGGCATCAGCTGAAATATCTATCTATGTCTGCTATACTGTCCTTGTGTCTAGTATTATTTTCTGGGTACGTACATTTGATGGGGATAAACCCACATGATTTTTTTTCGTTGGATTTCTATTTTTCCTTAACTCTTCATTCTCATCTACTTTTGGATGTGCAAAAAAATAAGCAACACAAACAAACAACAACAACTTTAAAATCTAACTAATAGGCGTTCGTTCAAGTTTACATGCTTCAGGGTTTGATCCAGCTCCAAGCAAATGCATCTTTTTAGGGGGTTTGTACAAAACTGAAAGCTTTCGCGCAAACACACACACTCACATACACATGTATTGAGGCTAGCACACGACTTTTTGTTAAAGATTTGCAAACAATTTTTCCCACAGTTTGACTTAGTTCTTATTTGTTTCTATTCCTGGGTAGACGTTGCTGGTTTTGTGCGACTTTTTTGTTTGAGCTGTGGCGTTTTGTTGTGTTAGTTTTCTTTTTGGATGAAAATCGATTGTTTGGTGCAAATCTTCCCAGGAAAATCCAAATATCCCCAAATGGTATGAAAATATCTGCAAGAGAGTGAGAGACGCACAGGTATTGTAGAAGAAGAAGACGAAAAATATAAAGAACCCGAAGGCAGGCGTAACAAACCAAACAGACATTGAGGCAACATAAAAACAAACAAAAAATATATCAAGAAAGCTTAAGGCACTCACAACCAGAGGCGTTGTGCGTAGGGCCAAATTGATAAATGTGGTTTAAGCAGAGAAAGATTTTATAACGATACCATATAATTAGTATTTGTAAACAATAATACAGGCACCATTAAATTAATACAAATCCGTTGGAATTGAGGTAGCAATTGAGTTAATAGAATCTAACTAAAAATTAAAAAAAAACCATTGGGTTCTAAAATCAGCGAAAGTGACATGTGAGTTCCGATGCTGTTTCTATATGTACCTTATTTGCAAATAGTGGGCGTATCAGTTATGTCATTATTTATGCGCCACATGATATTTCGCTATGTTAACGACCAAAATAAAGTAGTCGATAAGCCATAGCGATTGATATGAATAAGTTAACATAACTTTTACTTTTTTACATAAAAAATCTGTTTTTGATTTTACCAATATATATCCGTAACACAAATAATAGACAAAGACATAGAAACCGTATATACTCGACAAAATGCATTTTGACAAAATTGTTTGTGAAAAAATATCCAGGCTGAAATAGGCATAACAGAGGCATGTTAAGAATAAAACGGTCAATACGCGATAATGCGTGTATAAAAATGATCTGCACTCAGATTATATGTTTTCATGTTAAATGCTTACGACATCGCAGTAAAAAAGAAAAGTCATCTGTTGGAAATTGTCGACGTATCAATTGGCGTATCTTTATACTTTTATGTCTTTGTAATAGTTACAGAATTGCACTTTTTATACTCTAGTATAAAAAGTTCGGCCCAGTCAAGCTTTACGCATTTTTTATTTAAGCAATAACGAAACGATGTCTGGAAGGCGACTAGAAAACCAGAAACCACCAGGGAAGCTTGGTGAATCTGATCCAATGCTTTGAAAAACGCAACAATCGGGTGTGAAATAATTAGCCTTGAAATATAACACATTAGCCTTGAAATTGGACCATTTTAAAAATTGTCGGATTTGAAAAAAGTGTTTATCCACTAAGTCAATGCACCGTGTCAGGAGTATGTGAAAATTTTGGCCTAATCCTTTGATTGGCTTCGAATTGCTTCCAAATCCAGATCTGATCCCAGAGACTATGTCATATTGCTAGATCTTAAAAATCTCTTCACTAGGAAAAACCTATAATCAGTCTTTATTGTTAATGATAGATACCAAGCAACGGCTCTGATTGGGTTTAACATGACAAAGCCCAGACTAAACAAACTCCCCTAGTGGAGAGGATCCGCAAAAACGTATAAAGGACCACAATCTGCGAATTTACACTTGGAATATGCGCACGTTGAACAGAACAGGCGCACTTTTCGCTTTGGCGGATATACTTAATATATTATTGGCATACAGAAAATGCGATGGAGAGGGACACGCATAAGCACTGTATTATAGCTCTCATGAACCGAGACTTGAATTTGGCTGTGAATTTATGGTTAGCAAAAGAAAAACGCCTCGTCTCTAGATTCACTCCAGTAGATGAGCGAATTGCTATAATCTGTATAAAAACGAAGTCCTCCTCCATCAGTCTTATTTTAACCCATGCACCGATGGAAGACAAAGATGGACGGACCAAAGTCTTATTTTTCAAGCGCCTAGTAACAGCATATAACCTCTGCCCTGGCAATGACATTAAAATTCTGCTAGGAGATTCTAATGCAACAATCAGAAGGGAAAACATCCCGGCTTCAGACCTGGAAAATCGACTATAGACGAGGTTTTCACTCTGCGCCAAATCCTAGAAAAGACCCAAGAAAAACATATCGACACATTCCACCTTTTCGTCAACTGCAAAGCAGCATTCGACATCCCAAATTAGAAGTGTTTAAAGTAATGGCTGCGTTCGGCATTCCTGCTAAATTAATACGGCTATGCAGGATAACTTTAACTGGCACAAGGCAGTTAACGTCGGAAAGTACGTCTCGGAACCCTTCAATACCGAACGAGGATAAAGACAAGGTGACAGTTTGTCGTGTGATATTTTGGACATCCTGCTGCAAAAGGTCATATGAGATGAAAAAATTTGCACCAAACAGCACATGTTACACGCCTATGCCGATGACATCGATATAAAGTGTCGAACATTGCGAGCGGTAAAAGCCACCTTTGAACGAATTGAGAAGGAGTCTGCCAAAGTGTGACTGCCAGTAAATGACTGGAAGACCAAGACGCAAGACGTCCAGTAGTCTCGGACCAACTGTGGAACTTACAAACTATAGCTTTGAGGTAGTCAAAAATTGTATATGGAGGTAATAAATAAAACTAATGACATAAGTATTGAAATTCGGGGAATAATAGTGTTGGACAACCGATGCTACTATTGTCTGTGGACAATTCAGGGACATTCGCCAGACCAAAATAAATCTACAAGACACCGATACTATCCATGCTGATCTGAGTCATAAGTACATGCGAAAGCAGATGAGCCAGCTCTTGAAGATCTACGGGCCGATCTGGCCGCCGAAAATCGACGGTTGTATGCAGACGCATCGAGCTGCAGCGACTGCGGTGGCTAGGTCATGTTGAAAATGCCCAAGCTCAAAAAGTGTATAAAAGCGAGCCTACTCATTGTTCACGCGGAAGGGGAAGGAATTCGATAAAATGGAAGATAACATATCGAATCATGGTCTTTCATATTTCATATTTTAAAGCTGCCTGGATATGCTTTTTAAGCATTTTTGAAACAAAAGTTCTGTCTCGAGTCAGCTAAGCAAGCAAAGAAACATTCAAATATATCTAAAATTATACTCTCCTGTTTTCATTGTATATAAGATATATTGAATTTCCTCCCAAGTTTACTTTATACTTATTTTTCTACGCCATTGTTGT
Organism: Musca vetustissima; assembly: GCF_032173495.1. NCBI lineage: Eukaryota > Metazoa > Arthropoda > Insecta > Diptera > Muscidae > Musca > Musca vetustissima. The sequence goes on from NW_026874648.1 coordinate 115,834, forward strand.
GACATTTAAACTCATTACTTTTATATGTGACTATGTGAAGGTGTGCATGGTGGACAGATGAGAATAAACATGCCATATCAACGAGTTTATATGTCTTTTCAAGGTAACAACTTTCAACTAATAATGAACCGCAAAAAACAGTTCAACCTCTTCTTCTGTTGTGCTAATACTCAATTTCATTTCTCCATTTTTGGAGAGGTTCTCTCTAATCAAGAAGAGCAACCCACTGCACCTGATGTCAAGTATAGCGGCATATATGTACTATACCATAAAATTTAGAAAACTGAGGATCGTCCTCCTGTTCTTGGGTTTATCTTACCATATATTGTGTGCCGACATTAACATCCATCTGAATTTAGTTCAACAGCAACTAGCAGCCCACCAACATTTCAGCCATATGTGTTTCTTCTTCTTATACTACTACTTATTTTTATTCTTGTTGCTGTTGTTGTTGTGACACAATATAAACTCGCTAATTCAAAGTTTCATACCTAACTAAGCCATGAATGAATGAAATAGTCCCGCAAAGTGCTCTGTCATTGTCTGAAAAAAAAAAACGGCAGACGTTCACAATGCAATGAAACCCCAGCACAAGGCAACACGTTTGGCTCTGTTCGCAAAACTGAACAAACAGCACTGCCATAGTTTATTTGTTTTTTACGAGCAAATTGTGCAAATCTCTGTGAAACTTAAGAATTGACAAGAAGATAAATTCAAATTAATTTCGTTTTCATAACAGTTTTGCATTCATTTGTGAGGTTTTATCGCCTGCTACCACCAACCATCACCACAAGCACCACCACCAGCACCAAATGGCTGAGCTCAAAGGAGAGTATTTTGTTAAATCGTTAACATAAATTGTGCCCATATTCACAGCCAAATTGTGGTCATCCATTTGTTTGGTTGGCTTTGGTTGGTGGACAGACGAGCCTCTAACCAATCTACTTAACAGCGGTGACCACTTGACAATCTCACAATTGCCGGTTGTTTCGTTTTTTCTCTCTTTGCCAAAATACCGACCAACTGTTGACCAAATCGTTGAACGATCGTCTAACTTTTCCATGTGGCATGAAATTGGTGTGCGACTAAAGTTGGTGGCGGATTTAAATCAGTTGCGTCGTCGTCATTGTTTTGTTCGAATACATTGTCACCATGAATGGTCAGCATGATTTAGCAGTGTTTCTCGGCTGGACAAGTGTTTATCGTCTCAATTGAGATACGGTCTTGTGATCATGTGTGAAATGTTTGATAGGAGATTTTTTTTGTGGGTTTCATTCGAAATTGTTTGGCAGAGTTTTCATGATAAGAAACTATAAGAAATAACAGTCAAGGAAAATAATGGGAATGTATGCTTCTACGAACTAAACTAAGACTCCGTATCTGCGGCATTGGAGTTTTAAAACGGGAGTTAATGAGAACCGTCCTCGAATTGGCATACTCACTTAGTACCACATACATTATAGACGACCTTGGGAATCTTGAAAATTCATGGGAGTTACAAAGGAGGTTCTAAGTGGTTCCTACCCAATGTTTCGGATACTCCACCAATGATTGTTATACCCTTCTAAATAAGTGTATTTGAGTTTATACAATTTGTACATTTTGAAAAATGTTTTAAGTCCTTGGAGAATAACTTACATCATATACTTAAATATTATATATTTAAATATTTAAATATATTTAAATTTGGTATAAGGGTTTCCCATATATCTAGGAGGTTAGTTTCTCGACTATTCTCTGCATATGTACCAATTTCCAAATAGGAGGTGGGAACCAAACAGAGCTTACCGAGCCCCACGCGTACTGCCGCCAGGTTACTACCCTTCCAATGGGTTAGTACCTAAATAAGGTAGTCAGCAGACTTCTTTTTCTCGTACCCTATATAGGGGTAGACTGCAACATTTTATGGTCCACCTCGTGCTTTAGAAAAAAGGTTTTCAGATGACAGTCGAGTATTTACCAATGACTCGCACTGATCAGTCCATCGGTATCAATCTTGTAAATGATGGTCACTTTTTAGATTATCTGGGGTAACTTGTTAAGCTGCCGTCTCATTCCGTTTTGCTGATTAAATTGAATGATCCACTTGCACCGACATTGGTCTTTCCGGTGGAAGTCTTCACAATTTTCTTCTTGGCCGTCGCCGAAGCATACAAGGCAGACGATTTGCAGCAACAATGGTTTCCGTCTACCCTATCCTCTTCATTGCCAAGGTCTTTACTGAAGTTTTAGCTGCCGACAGAACAGCTTCCACTGACGGTGTGATTGTTTTGCAAACTAATTGCCGGCCTTCTGACACGATATGCCAGATTTTTTGAGCGAGTTTATCAAAGTTTCTTTGGAGTTTCCATTATTGACTACTATGTCGTCTGTGGTAATTTGCCTCTGAGTTCTTGGCCCATCGACTATTGCAGACGCTGAAAAAGAAACATTCGCAGTAGAAAGGTCGGTATCCTTTTGTGTCATAACAACAACCCCTTCTTCCTTGGAGGTGAGACTGTGTTATTATTACGAAATGGTTTCCTGGCTATGGCGAAAATTGCCGCATTCCTTAACCAGTAAGGAAAGTTCAAAAGTCGGACGGGGGACAGGGGACAGGGGACAGGGTAAAAAACAAATGTGATCTACATAGATATATGAACCAATAAAAAACCATACACATGCCATTATGAAATCTATAAAAATTGCCCGATTGACAGACTTGAGTTGTTGGTGTAACATTTGTATGAAATCCGGAAAAAATGTTTTTGGGACATTCATGTAAATCTGAACCAATTTCAACAAAACTACACACACTGGATTTAATACAGTATGCTGTGCAAAATTTTCACTTAATCTGACCAATATTGGTAGTTTGGTGCACCATTTCCCTAAAATCGAACAAATATATATATAACATATCTATATCTGGACCGATTTCAACAAAACTTCACAGATGTCAAACTGGACTAAATTCCGTACGCTGCGTAAAATTTTGTCCCAATCAGGCAAATATTTACTGTTTGGTGCACAATTTACATAAAATCGGACGAAACTATATATGGGAGCTATATCTAAATCTGAACCGATTCCAACAAAACGTCGCATACATAAATTTGGACCTAATTCAGCACTCCGTGTAAAATATTGTCTCACTCGGGCCAATATTGGCAGTATGGTGCTCTATTTACATAAAATCGGACGAAACTATATATGGGAGCTATATCTAAATCTGAACCGATTTCAACAAAACTTAGGACATATCAATCTGGACCTAAATCAGTACTCTGTGCAAAATGTTGTCTCAATCGGAACAATATTGACAGTATGGTGCTCCATTTACATAAAATAGGACGAAACTATATATGAGAGCTATATCTAAATCTGAACACAATTTCAATAGGGTTCGTCCTTGGGTCAATTAAGTGACATGTGCAAAATTTCATCCAAATCGGATCATAAATGCCACCTGTACTTTGTTCAGAAAATACATAAATCGACTCAGAATGTGATTCTATGCATATTCTCTGTCTTTGTGCAAATGCACAAAGACATAATACCCTGTACCACAGTGTGGTGAAAGGTATAATAAGGATAGGGAGTGCTTTACTTTGTCTAGGACAGTATTGAAGTTGTCCCCACCTGCAATTGAAGTTCATTGCGTTAAGGCAGAGTCCGAGTTTCTTTTTTTTTTCATTTGTAACTATGCTCTTACGGCTTTGGAGACCTAATGTGCTACGCAATTGCACCTGTTTCAGTCGAAGAGTTTTTTTTTTTTTTTGAGGATGGTATGTCGACCAGTAGCATAACCTCCTCATTATTACAAAGACTTGGTAACCTGAGGCAGGTATCAACCATGCTGCTGCACCCTGACTGTCGCTTAATACACCAGCGTTAGGGAGTCATCCTTCAGGGAATGAGACTATTATGACTGAATGAAAAGTCCGAGTTTAGATTTTTAATTTTAAATTTGGTCCTATGGATTTAAGGCTGAAGGTGCCAAAGCGGCCAATTCTTTTTCAGTTGAAGCTTTTTAGGGTTATTTTTAAGTAAGGAGGTATAACCTACTTATCATGGCAAGGACTTAGTAACCTTGGTATCCCAATACTGATTGAGGCGCCCAGATATCAACCAGCCTACTTATCATGGCAAGGACTTAGTAACCTTGGTATCCTAATACTGATTGAGACGCCCAGATATCAACCAACCTCTGTTCGAATACAATTGGTACCCTGACTGTCGCTTAACGTCCCAGCGTTAGGAAGTCATACTTCATTGACACTAAATCATCTGATGTCCCTCTCTGATGTCAACTGTTTCAGTGGAAGATTTTGGGGACTTTTAGGTATGTCGGGCATGGAAAGCCTCCTTATCATGACAACGGCTTGTTAATCCAATGCTGATTGAAGAACCAAGGTTTAGGGAGTCATCCCTCAGGGGAGAGGTAAAGGCGGTCGAGACAGAGACCTGATGTGATTAGCACATTTTCCCTAGAGGTCCAGACAATTCGGAAGAAATATTATAAAATTGAAATTATTAAACCCATGCCCTTTTCATACCCACACAACAAGTTTGAGTTTATATAAAATGTGTATTCCATTTGCAACAAACCGTCTATTGAAATTCGATAGAGTGGCAATATTTAAAATGGAGATTTGAACATCTCCTGCGATGTTTGATAATGAGAATGATGATTTATCGGTCGACGTTTTGGTATAGCCTCCATGTAATTATACCCCCAATAACCCCTATATAATAGAAACCTTAATTTAGGGAATTTTCAACAAAATTGACTCTGAACCACAAGAAATTATATATCGGTCGATTTTTGGGTATAGCCTCCATATTAGTATTTTACCCTTTTATTAGTGTCGAAGTGTCTGTATGTCAGCATTAAGATGTGACCGTAATTTGGCATTCTGGACCGTTTTGGGTAAAAATCTTTTCACCGATAGTTTTTTATATAATTTCACGTTTCTACATACGACAGTTACTCAACATTTCCGGTATGTTGAAAGTCATGCCTTATTTATCCAACCTGAGTGGCAGTATTTTTGTACTTGTTTAGGTACTTTGATTGTTCCCTAAATGGTGGAGTATATAAAAAGTTCGACCTCGACAATGTTTTCTTGTTAGATTTTCACGTTCCATTTACCTTATGTTCATACCAAACAACCTACATGCAATTGTATAAAAAAATTACTTCGCGAACTTGTTTGTCTAACAATTATGTTCATTTAACTAAACCTTTTATTGACTTATCTCAAAATTGATTGTGTACAGATATCATTCGAAAACACCTGGTAGTGGTTGGCATTTAAACTTACATATCTAATAATGCAAAACAAATATTCATTTGCATTATTATCAAATGGCCATTCAAATCTAGTCTATCTATACCAGTGTGACTTTGACAACATAATCAGTAGCAAAACGGCTTTGCTCTGTTAAACACTTAACGGTTTTTACTGATAACAACCCTTTCAACGTTCAATTGGCATTTGTAATGAGGCGGAATCTGGGGGGTTAACAAGTTTATTTAAAAAAATTCTGAAATTTGTTGTTACATATTCAATAAGTTAAATTCCACTAGGATTTCTGTGTGGTCAAGTCGATGTGATGTGTGGGAATTTTTTTCAGGGCATGCACTTTAACAAGTTGTTGGTTATTTGTACATTAAGAACTTTGATCCTTTTGATATTCATCAAAATTCCGGCATATCACAATTTCATATCGAAACATACAAAGAATCTTGTACCTTATTATAAATACATGCATCTCTAAAACCAGTAAAATATAAAGTCACAAATTACCCTTCACCACTATGGGTACATTAAACAGGACTATTAACATGAAATTGGATGAAATAAAATATGTGATATTTATCTAAATGTGAATCTACCTAGATTTGTCCATAAAGTGTGAATCGACTTCAAACAAATATAAATAGGTCATCCGGTTGACTATGTCAGTACTTCTAGAAAACGCAACTACGTAATTCTATGCTCAATTTTGTACGTTGTGCAAAATTTGATGTCAATCTGACTAACATGAGGAGTATGATGCCCAATTTGCTTGATATCGCAAAAAATATATGTAAGCTATATCCACATATTAAGCGATTTCAAACAAACTTGTCACAGGTTAGGTTATACTAACTTTAGAACGTTTTGTTCCTATTGGTTCCTTGGTGCGTCAATTACATAAAATCAATCTATAATAAAATGGAGCTATATCTAAATCTGGACCGATTTTCACGAAACAAGGCAGACATCACTCTAGGCTCAATTCAGTACGTTATGCCAAATTTCGTGCAAATCGAAAGATATATAGCGACTTTGGTGAACCATTTACATGAAATCGGACGAAACTATATGTGGGAGCTATATAGAAATATGGACCGATTTTATCGAAACTTGGCAGACATCACTCTAGGCTCAATTCAGTACGTTGTGCAAAATTTCGGGCAAATCGAAAGATATATATGGATGTTGGTGCACAATTTACATGAAATCGGACGAAACTATATATGGGAGCTATATCTAAATCTGGACTGATTTTTACGAAACTTGGCAGACATAACTCTAGGCTCAATTCAGTACGTTATGCCAAATTTCGTGCAAATCGAAAGATATATATGGATTTTGGTCACAATTTACATGAAATCGGACGAAACTATATATGGTAGCTATATCTAAATCTTGACCGATTTTCACGGAGCTTGGCGGACATCATTCTAGACCTAAATGATTAGGCTGTACCAAATTTCGTGCTAATCGAAAGATATATAGGGACTTTGGGGCCCCATTTACATTAAATCGGACGAAACTATATATGTGAGCTATATCTAAATCGGGACCGATTTTCATGAAACTTGGCAGACATCATTCTAGGCCCAATTAAGTACGTTATGCCAAATTTCGTGCAAATCGAAGGATATATAGGGACTTTGGGGCACCATTTACATGAAATCGGACGAAACTATATATGGGAGCTATATCTAAATCTGGACCGATTTTCTTGAAACTGGGCAGACACCATTCTAGACTCAATTCAGTACGTTATGCCAAATTTCGTGCAAATCAAAAGATATATAGAGACTTTGGGGCACCATTTACATGAAATCGGACGAAACTATATATGGGAGCTATATCTAAATCTGGACCGATTTTCACGAAACTTGGTAGACATCACTCTAGGCTTAATTCAGTACGTTATGCCAAATTTCGTGCAAATCAAAAGATATATAGGGACTTTGGGGCACCATTTACATGAAATCGGACGAAACTATATATGGGAGCTATATCTAAATCTGGACCGATTTTCACGAAACTTGGCAGACATCATTCTAGACCTAAATGATTAGGCTGTACTAAATTTCGTGCAAATCGAAAGTTATATAGGGACTGTTTACATTAAATCGGTTAAATATATATATGGGAGCTATATCTAAATCTGAACCGATTTTTCCCAATTTCAATAGGGTTCGTCCTTGGGCCAAATAAGTGACCTATGCCAAATTTCATCCAATTCGGATCATAAATGCGACCTGTACTTTGTTTACAATTTAACATGGACAGACGGACGGACGGACGGACGGACAGACGGACATGCGTAAATCGACTCAGAAAGTGATTCTATGCATATTCTCAAAAGGAACCATGGGTCTATCTCGATTATTTTTGCCTGTTACAAACATATGCACAAAGACATAATACCCTGTACCACAGTGTGGTGAAGGGTATAAATATTCACAAATTTCCCTTATCTGATGTGTAATACGCCTCTATATATTTGCAGTACTCTCAAGCACTTCCATAAAATTATTTATGGCTGCTGCCATTTCATCCATAATCAGTAAATATATTCATGATATGCTCTACTGATTTAAACGGCAATTTTACGAGAGAAAATCCTGTCGATATTTATCTCGAGGTGTGTTTAGCAAAATGTGAAGCAGCAGCAGCAACATCAGCCAACAAATTAGCATCATCATTACAAGCAGTTACATGGACAAGGTGTGATAAAAATCGTTTCGTTTTTTTTTTCTTCGTTTTGTGGAGCACATTGTTGTCATTGTGCGAATGCTGTTACAAATGTCTGTGTATCAGATCAGATACACAAACCACAAATCTACCTACATAGATGGACATTAATGCGTAGACTGGACTGGTGTTGTAGAGAATGTGTGTGAGTAGAATATTTTTTAAACTGCATTCATGGGACTACTTATTGTAGCATGTTGAAGGTGAATATTTATGATTTTTCAAGGGGTGACCAAATTGGGGATATTGTTTAGCCGTTTTAGCTATGAGTGTTAACCAACAGATCGATTCAAATTAACACTTATCCGTGGCCTAAATCTGGAGTTATTACCAAATGGAAGGAATTTCTATGCATGTATTCAATAGAAGTATAATTTCTACTCCGCAAAAATCTGACCAGGCGAAAATATCGGTTTATAAAATAATACATTTAGACATTGATATAACTTGTAGTGCTGTATGTCCTCGAATAACCTTCATTGACAAATAATCTCTATGTCAATGTACGACCTCTGCATTTAATTAAAATATTGAAATAAATACAAACTCTGTTTTTGTTGCGATCTGAAGAACACGAAGTTGGATACGTGGGTCGAATTGAATTAGAATTAATACACACTGAAAACTGGTCCAAGGATCTTGTCTATATATGAAACAAATGTCACTTCATTTATTCATTGATATAAATATTCGAGGACCCTTCATTGCCTACACGTACATTTTGTGGTGTAGTCGTCATATAAGCGTACCGCAAGATCTAGGTATTTAATTTATAATTTTGGAGAAAAAAAATAATGTGGAGGTATTTTGGGCACGTTTTTAAGCGACGCAATTTTGGTTCTCATTGGGTAATAAGCAAGTCTTCCTTTCAAAAATGATCAATATAGGTCCACTTTTTAGGTTAGCTCCATGAGCAAATACAAAAACTAATACTAAAAAAACAAATGGCTTTATGTTTATTCTTAAGATTTTGAGTACAACTTTCAAAGATGTTGGTTCTAATTAGATACGTTGTGTTCTCATTGGTATTAAACCATCCATTCAAAAACGATTCCCCTAGATATTTATTATTATGAGAATTTCTGTAGCACCAAGGTCCTAGCCCAGTTTACCGATCTTAGGGTCGTTATCAGGGACGTACGCGTATTTTTTTTTCACCGTAAATTTATGTTTGCAACAGCGAATTTTTTCATTTTGTACTACCGGGCCCCCCCGAAATGAAATCCTGTGTACGTTGCTGGTCGTTATATTGATATTTCGATTTCCTCTGGAAGCAAATTACCATTACATAGCACGATTGTAGTTTTTTTTCTTATATTTTAAATTTTGGGAAGAAATCTCATGTTTGTTCAGAGTTCTTTTGCACCGTATTTTGCAAGAAGGGTTATAACGACCAGTTAACACAAAAACTCCAGCCGATCGGTCACCATTGGACGTCACTATTTCGAAAATGAGGTTTGACCAACAGGTTTATGTATTGTTCTATACACGAGACTATGAGCAACGTACGTAACAGAACAATTGCTCTGTCAAGAAAGGTAAATTTTTTAACATAGACCTCAGACAAACATAGACCTCCATTCCGGGTTCTTGGAAGTTAGGAAACATTTTTTGCAGAACTATTTGATATAGATCCCTGTTTTCACTTATCCCACCTGTTTCCGGTATTTTGCAAGTTTTAGGCGAGTAGCAGAAATTTAGCATATCGCGCCCTCAAGTTGAAAAACATCTTTCCAGAATATTTTTATATAAGTATATATATTATGACATACCCCCATATAACTTGGATAAGTCTCATGTTCAGTATTTTGAAGCTCTAAGCCGCGTTTTTTAGATACTGCAACAACACATCGCTCATTTGCTGCAACACCGGCATAAATCAAAAAATCAATTTTGCAGAAAATACTTTTTAGGTTTTCAATTTACTCACACCTTTCAAGGAACAGAAGAAGTTCTACAGCTTCTCAATCAGTGTGTGAAATAGATATTCATCTGAATTGATATAGCGAACAATTCTGCACCATTAACTCAAAAATTGCGATTTTTGATTTATGACGGTAATGCGGAGACATTGTATGTATTCATAAAGAGTACTGATATTTGTAAAAAGATTAATATAAAGTTCGGAACTGTCGGATAAGGTACCGCATATTTTTAAAAAAATGACTTTAAAAAAAATTGGTCTTTGTCAAGCCACTACTTAGTGCCTAAAAACAAAAATGTTAAAAATTTCACCGCATTACAAGTTTGTTGATAGACATTTAAAAAAATTACGCTTATTATAATTTCCTGAAATATATTTTTATTAAATACAGCCCTGGCTGCGTATGATTTGTGTCACTATTCATACGCCCACTATTATATTTATAACATCCACCATAAGGTAGAGTGTATACCTAAGTTGTAATTCCGTTTCCAACACCTCGAAATATTCACCTGAGACCCCATAAGGCATATATAATCAGTTTTATTTTCTAGTCGAGATTAATGATCAAAATTTTGCAAGGAAAAGGAAAGCCATGGGAAGAACGTACGCACCCACCATTATGTAACCCGTTTCACCGTTGGTTAAGCGACTCATCTGGCTATGTGGCATTACAAAGTCCGTATGTTGATTACTTGTATTTATGTTGCTGTTAATGCGAACTTGCACCTGCGAATTAAATTAAATTGTATCAAGGTCCATCATTTGTCTTCACTGTCCTTTTCAAAGCAGATTTTTACGTCGATTTTTCGCAATAGGGCTCGCAATATTTAAGATAGAGCTTTGAAATTATATTACTTCTAGGATGTTTGGCATTGAAATGGCATATATCGATCAAAATTTTGGCATAGTCACGATATAACGGTACCCCCAAATATCCCGTATTTTAATTATTTTTCATCACGTTTTTCCTAATTGTCTGGTATTTTGAGTTTCTATTGGGCGTCAAACCTTCCAACTGAAAATGATCAATTTGTGTCCAATTTTTTGGTACCCTCACTGTAGTTTTATTTTTTGGCTTCTAATTAAGTAGAAAATATCGCTCTCAAAAGTTATCAATATTAGCCCATTATTCGGTATTTTGGGTGGCTTTGTGTGTTTTTCAATCAAATTGCCTCTAATTTGATTTTTCAGGTTCTCTTGGGGTGTCAAATCATCCCTTTTTGGTATATCTCCCATATAAATATACCGAACAATTTTCGGCATATTAAAATATTTTCCCGAATTTTCCTGCCGATGTTATTATAGATGGTATAGAGGGTTCTTGAAGGCTGACGTATATTTATATATTTAAAATGATCAATAAAGGTCCCATTCAAGAGTAGCGCCCCATTGTCAGTATTCTGAATTTGGCATTTGGGATAAAACAAATGTTGTTGCAAGATGAAGGTCTAGCCCCATGTTCTGTATTAATACATTATTAAGAGCCTGCGAATAATAAAGTACCTGCGAAATATCATGCAAACAGACTATCCAATTTGAGCCACACTTTGCATAACCTAACCGATTCAATTCGCTTAATAGATCAATATTAAATATGAAACCTCTTTGATACAAAATATATCCTAAAATAAAGCGAATAATAAAACATGTGTGTAATTTCGAAGACCTCCACAAACCATAGGCTGAGGGTATATATCTGTCGCCAACAACGACTGAAACTTTTTTACTTGTTAACATCATCTCTTCAAAGAACAAAAAATTGATCATAAGATAATCAAAGAGTATATAAAATTTCCGACCGATTTTAGGTATTTTGAACGCACAGCACGTTGTGGATAGTATAAGAAGTTCGGCCAGGACATACTTAACGACATTTCTACTTGTTTCATGTCATCCACTTTTCTACAATGTCAATTCCCCGGAGCTGGTCACCTCTTCTTTCAAATTCTTCACACTATGTTGGTGATAGTCCAAGGTATGCTGTGTGTGTGTTTTTTAACAACTCCCATAAATGGAATATTGACAATCACAACAATGCTGTTCGCGCATAGATTTATCTGAAAAGATTGAACTCGCATTTCACACCTTGCTGAAGTGCTGCCGTCCACACATGGTAAGCGGTTAACGAATGCATGCAGCAATGAATTTAAATTGGCTATAAATGCGTAACGCTAGTAGTTGTTGTACAAAAAATAGGTATAATATGTAAAACTACTTATGGGACAGAATTTTAAAAATTATTGCAATTTGTTGTTACAAACAAAAAATATCTTTTTTGGAAGAAAATATTTCTGAGAAAATATTTGTAAAACCCTTTGTTATATTGGCCCAAAAATTGTGATTACCTCATAGGGCCAGTCGATCATAATTCAGGTGTTAAATAACCTTCAATTGTTTTGTCGTTGGAGGTAATATTTCAATTTTTTTACTTGAATGCAATCTCAATTGGCCGTCAGGTTGCCTGGCCATTTGGATGTTTGACTGGCTACCTATTGTCATCCAGTCAACTGGACAAACACCAGCAACAGCAGCTGGCTGGCCAGCTGACGGGCTGGGATGTTGTTGGTCGCATTGTCAACATTCCATTGTTGCAACCATAAATTCATCCTAAAGTGTATTATGAAGGTGTGAACAGATAGAGAGATATAACAAAAAAAGCTGTGACAACAACAAAGTTTGCCATGGAATGCGCAAAACAATTGGTATTCGTTTTGGACGGATGGCTCGATGGTTGTTGCATGCTGCAATTAACTTTTTTCTCCTACTTTTTGTAATGTGCACTTCCAAGGTGTTGTTGCAATTGAAGTTCTTTTCGTATATTGTCATTACAACAAATGGTTGATGTGTTGGTGTGGCATGCATTCACACTTTTTGGTTGCTTGGTCCGCCTGTCGGTCTATCAGTCAATTTAGCGACAACTTGTGTGGTAAGACGTAATTGTTTGATGGATGGTGATCGTTGCAACAAAAAAGACAAAAAAAAAACAGACTATGAATACCACAAGTATGGATCGCTGCAACTGATGGAGTGCAACAACTATTTAGTACAAATATGTCATTCTTGGTTGATGTAACTCCTTAATTAGAAGTTCGCAACATTTAAATCTTTTGATTGATTTTGAAATGGGTGCGTGTGAATTGACTTAACTGTCTGTCGCTCGGGTGGTTGATGATCGCTGGCTGTTGACTATTTAACTTGGGTGCTCGCTCAGATGTTCAGCCTGTCAGCGAGTCAGTCATAAATGGTTATGGGGAAAATATGTTTTTATTAAACGAGCTAAATCAAATATGGTAAATTGTTGTAGAGGTTTTTTGTTTGTTTTTGTAGAAAATTTACTTAAATTAATGCAAGGTAGCTTTATTTAGCGGCCTGTAAATGGAAAGGAATTTCTGAATGTATTTGAAATATTTAAGTCATTAGATTGTTGTATTATTATATGTAATATTGTTTTTCATTCTACATAATTAGCAACAATGTAGATATTAATTACCAATAACAATTAAAAGTCCAATGTGTTGTAGTGAATAGTACAACTAAATTTGTAAAAATAAAACAAAACTTTGATTTTAAAATCAGAAGAAAAATAGCCGATGAAAACAATTAGGTTGGGGAATAAGAAATCCAGTATTTTTATATGAACTATAGGACTTTATTTAACATGCTCGGAATGTCCGATTTGGGCCAAATATGTTGCCATTTTAAAGGTAACATCATAATGCCTCTCTCATAGAAGTCCTACTCTCTATTTGCAAAAACTCTAGTAATCGATTTTCACAATGATACCAATTTTTTATCATTAAAGAAATTTTGTAATGAAGAAAAATATGATAATCGCTTGGCGCCAAGTCCGGACTGTATGGCAGATGTATTAAAACTTCCCAACCAAGCTCTCGAAGTTTCTGGCGAGTCCCTGTAGATGTGTGTGGCCTAGCGTTGTCCTGGTGGAACATGACACCTTTTCTGTTGGCCAATTCTGGCCGTTTCTGGTCAATTGTAAATGGTTTAAAACAGTTTTGTGGTCGATTTTTAGCTCCTGAGTGATGTTACCACTGCTAACATGCCTGTCAACTTCGATCATTTCACATGTGCGTGGTGCATCTTTAACATCAAAAAATCCTACGAAACCAAAATTGCACATAATTGGCTGTTATAGTATAGGAACCATAAACACCATTCACAATTTTAGCCGCTTAACTTACATTTTTGCCTTTGTCAAAGAAAAACTTTAAAATGTACCGAATTTTCTCTTTGTTCACTTCCATTTTTTACATCCTGTAACTTACAACTGAATGCACCAAATAAAAAACACACAGCACCAACAATAATATTTTTTACTGCTAAATGTCACCCTTCCAACGAGCATGAATCTGCAATTGTTTGATCTATAATTTACGAGAAACCTATCAGTACAGCCATTGCCGAAAATTTATTCGATTTCTATTTCCCCAACCTAATATTTTAATAACATCAGTGCTTAATGATATTATAAAAAAAATAAATATTAATTATACCCTACACAACTATGTTGTCAGAGTACTGTAGCTTAGTACAACCTCAAGAGTTTGTAACGCCGCGAAATATTGGCCCAAGACCGACCGGTCAATCAATCGGTCAAGAGGATACAAATATCGCGAAATATAGCCCACGCTCAGAATATAAAACCGCAGAATGTTAGATTTTCGTGGTAATTGTGTGTTGTTTAATATGATAAGCCTCGTCCGACTATACTGCTCCTCTCACCAAAAATTATTAATATTGACCCCCATATTATGATATCTCCAATATTCAGTATTTTTGTAATTTTAGGCATATTTCTCAACCGAATTGTCTGTAATATTATATTTTTGATTCCTATAGTATAACAAATCTCCGTAACAAAAATTGTTTATTGATTGTAGGGTAGCTTCCATATAAAAGTTCACCCACATTTCCATACCAAAAACCAGTAAGGAAAGTAGTAAAGTCGGACGGGGCCGACTATATGATAGCCTTCACCACTTTGGCTATATACAACAGATGAATCTTAACAGACGTCGCATGAACATGAAATTGGACCCATAAACATGTCTTTCTGCAACCTATACTAAATTTTTCATTTCAGATATAGAGTTGATTCTTTTCAATGGGACGAAATTGCGTAAATCAATTTAAAGCATATATCAATCGGATACCTGATAAACATGAGGAGTTTGGTGCACCATTTACTTCAAATCGGACGACAATATGTATATAAGCTATATAAGTTATATAAACTATATAACTTTGGGTCTTTGGTGCACATTTTACTTAAAATCTGACAAACCTATATATAGGAACTATATCCAAATCTGAACCAATTTCAACAAAATTTGCCACACGTTATCTCATAATAACTTCAATAAGTTGTGCAAAATTGTATGCCAATCGGACCCACCTGGGGAATTCGGTGCAGCATTTATATCTAACTTATAGGTTATACTAAGTTCATTACGAAAGATATATGTGGACGAAAATGTATATGGAAGCTATATCTAAATCTGGAGCACAGGACACTTAACACAGATCATTCTATACTTCATTCAGTACGATATGCCAAATTTCGTGCAAATCGAAAGATATGTAGGGACTCTGATGCACTATTTATCTAAAATCGGACGAAAATATATATGGGAGCTATATCTAACACTGAATCGATTTTCAGGAAACTCAACACACATCATTCTAGACCCAATTCAATATGCTGTGCCAAATTTCGTGCAAATCGAAAGATATTTCGGGACTTTGGTTCACCATTTTCCTTAAATCGGACGAAAATATATATGAGAGCTATATCTAAATCGGACCCGATTTTCACGAAACTTAACACACACCATTCTAGACTTTATTCAGTTCGCTATAACAAATTTCGTGCAAATCGAAAGATATTTAGGGACTTTGGTGCACCATTTACATTAAATCGGACGAAAATATATATGGGAGCTATATCTAAATTTGAACCGATTTGCTCGAAACTTGGCAGACATCACTCTAGGCTTAATTCAGTACGATATGCCAAATTTCGTGCAAATCGAAAGATATGTAGGGACTTTGGGGCACCATTTACATGAAATCGGACGAAACTATATATGGGAGCTATATCTAAATCTGGACCGATTTTCTCGAAACGTGGCAGACATCACTCTAGGCTTAATTCAGTACGATATGCCAAATTTCGTGCAAATCGAAAGATATATAGAGACTTTGGGGCACCATTAACATGAAATCGGACGAAACTATATATGGGAGGTATATCTAAATCTGAACCGATTTTCTCAAAACTTGGCAGACATCATTGTATGCTCAATTAAGTACGTAATGCCAAATTTGGTGCAAATCGAAACATATATAGGGGCGTTGGTGCACCATTTTCATGAAATCGGACGAAACTATATATGGGAGCTATATCTAAATCTGGACCGATTTTCACTAAACTTGGCAGACATCATTCTAGACCTAAATGATTAGGCTGTACCAAATTTCGTGCAAATCGAAAGATATATAGGGACCGTTTACATTAAATCGGTTAAATATATATATATATATATATATATGGGAGCTATATCTAAATCTGAACCGATTTTTTCCAATTTCAGTGGGGTTCGTTCTTGGGCCGAATAAGTGACCTATGCCAAATTTCATCCAATTCGGATAATAAACGTGACCTGTACTTTGTTTACAATTTAACGTGGACAGACAGACGGACGGACGGACATGCATAAATCGACTTAAAAAGTGATTCTATGCATATTCTCAAAAGGAACCATGTGTCTACCTCGTCTCCTTTTGCCTGTTACAAACATATGCACAAAGACATAATACCCTCTACCACAGTGTGGTGAAGGGTATAATTATAAATATTGACACAAGTCGGTATTTTCCAGAGAGCATTGCATTGTCTCACATATATCTAGGCTCATGTTCTCTCACTTTCCTTTTACCATTTTTGGTTGTGAACACGAAACTCGGCCAATCAAATGCGGTTTCATCATTTCTGCATGACAAGTTAGTATTTTTTCCCCTCGGAGGACCTTCAATAACTATTAATAGTGGTGACACACAGAAGTGATGACAGAGTCCCTCCCTGCGGTGTCCCTTACTATACTTTGTCTGTTGGGACTATTGTAACGTGTCAAAAGCCACATACATACAAAACGTCACCCATCATAAAAACAACCTAGCATGACGTCCCCCTGAGTACTATGAACGAGTGTATAGGCATTTACTCGTGCCAGCTACTCTATCATATAATTCTCATTTACGTTGAGACTCCGCAAACTGAAGTATTTCACTTTCATCTACTGAGGGGAGCTTACCATTGCATAGACTTGCTATTTTGTTCATTGTATGTTCATTGCACTTACGATCATTCACAATTCTTTTGGGTGGCCACCCATTGTGGCGGCTACATAAATACATCGACACAGAGACTTCGGTCTACTGTTCCACACAGAGGCTTCGGCTTACTGTTCCACACAGAGGCTTCGGCTTACTTTTCCCCACAGAGGCTTCGGCTTACTGTTCCACACAGAGACTTCGGTCTACTGTTCCACACAGAGGCTTCGGCTTACTGTTCCACACAGAGGCTTCGGCTTACTGTTCCACACAGAGACTTCGGTCTACTGTTCGTAGTTATATATAGAGTAGATTGTACGAGAACTTAGTCAGTAAGCAACTACTAACATCGTTTCCGATCACCGTTAAATCGTCGTTGCCGATCATCGAACTGACACCAGATAACCATCATTCCCAATCACCGTCAAATCGTCGTTGCCGATTATCGTACTGATACCCGACAACCATCATTCCCGATCCCCGTTAAATCATCGTGCTGATACCTGACAACCATCATTCCCGATCACCGTCAAATCATCGTTGCCGAGCATCGTGCTGATACCAGATAACCATCATTCCCGACTACCGTTAAATCGTCGCAGCCGCTCCCGATAATCACCAGCATATTAAACAACCCGAAAACAATTATTTGTATCGCATATTTAGAATCAATAAACATCAGATTTTAACTCCAAAAGGGAGACACTAGTCCTTTCAATCAATAAGGTTTTGTGGGTCCTTATGGATACCTTGGACACGGCTGGGCTAACCTCAGCCGACTAGAAAGACCACGTTACACTACACAAAACGTAGACGGATATTGAGCATTTTCGGCCTAGATATATGTTACACTATACAAAACGTGGACCGATATTGAGCATTTTCGGCCTAGATATATGTCTTATTAATTCTCTATCTGACAGGCGGACGGGGATGGAAAATCATGCGATCTAAAATATTAATCCTTGATGAGATCGAGGAGAAATATTTTGAATGACAAATTTGCTATACTCTTCACCTTAGAGGATAAAACATAATCACTTGCGTAATTACTAAAAGAAAATCATAAAAAAACATTCGCAACTGAAATTACGAGTACAAGAAAATATGTTTTTAGGGGACCCACTCCATTCTTCGATTCCAAAAGTTTCATTTTTATTCATTTAAGAATGGAGGTCCATTGGTTTCAAAAATTGTTTTTTTTTTAATTTGGACCAATAACTTCTTAGGAATGTCAAATTAAAAGTGTTTTTCTCAAATCTGTATTTTTACGGATGGCGTGCACGATATAGACTGGCTGGTCTTCTGCTGAAACCTCAATGAAACCTCATGTTTCAGCTCTTCCATACGACTCTGATGCTTCAGATTCCCTACACAGACCTATATACGCTTCAGATCGTCTGCAGTGACTCACAGTAGCTGCAGCTCGTATGGACATTGCCCCATGCTTCTGAATATGGAGATTTACTTAACTTTAGCTCGTCTTTAGAGATTCTCTGAACTTTAACTCGACTATAGAGAGTCTCTGATGCTGCAGCTAACCTACTGAGACTCTCTAATTATTCAGCTCGTATTTAACAACTCCCTGATCTTTATTTCCTCCCTACAAACTTCCTGATGTCTTAACTTTCTAAATGATATCAGGGCTTTAGCTTGTCCATATAATTTATTTTTGATATTTTTTATTAAATATCGTTTTTTTTCTCCCACAATATATTTATATTTTGATAAATTTTCTCTTTCTCTAATTTAATTTTAATAATATCGACATCGTATTTTTTTCTTCATTTTCGACTCTAATGGGATTCAGCGTTAAATGTCCGCAAACTCCTCGTAATGATGCCACATGCAAATTGTTTGTCATGTTCGAGCTAATTTGATGTTTGATGAAGAAACCACAACACACCAGCCTGTCCTGCATTTCAAGTCGAACAGGTAACCATCGACAAGTCATCGACAATGATGCCATGAATAATTGTCATTAATTTATAAGTATTTAAATGTGAGTGAGTATGAGATCGGGCACTCCGACTGCTCGTGCCAATGTGTGTACTGTGAGCACCGTTTTAATATAGAGTTAATGCAAATAAATTGTGGAAATTCGAAAGAAAATGGAAAATGCAATAAGCCGCTATACCCAACAAAATATATCTACAAACCACAATTGCCAAGATTCAGGTAACTCCGCCTAAATGCTGAACAAAATTAATAGCCATGGTTTCATGTTTAATTTATTTTGAAAGTCTACAAAACAACCAAAAAAGCGAAAAACGTATAGATGGCATTGGGAAAGGTGTAATCGGTATTTCGTCTCGTAACTCTTAAAGCATTTCCATTGCATTTTCATCTTTTGGCTGACACAGACGTCTGCCAGCAACTGGGAGAAATGTTCACGAAAGATGTCCCAGACCAACAACAAAACGCAATACAACGCAACTTCCAAGAGTGTTGTTGCACGAGTGAAATGAAGTGCGTTTTAATCGCAAAAATGAATACGCTCGCGATCACTGCATGTGAATGGGCTGACGATGACGACGATGATGAAGAAGACAATGAATTTTTAAATGCGTTTTCGTTGTTAAACATTTTGTTGTACCTGGACGTGGTAATGGCACTGTTGCGGCTGCTGTTGCCGCCGCTTCAAAACAAACATTAAATAACCAAGACAAGTCACTCATTCCCAGCACCCCGAACTTCTAACACCAAACTAAACACGAAATGTGAAAACTTGAAAGGTAACTACGGTAATGTGACTGTAGAACAACATTTACCGCATAAAGCAATAAATACAGAAAAATAAATAAGTAAATAGTTTTTATTGTGAGTAAAATGGGATGTATTACTAAGCTTATAATTCTTTATAGCATAAATGCTTACGATAGATAAAGAGTTGGTAAAACAGTGTCATAATAAAGAACGGGGTTTCTTTGTATACCCTCTATCGTTAAAGAACTTACAACTTCTAATGATTGAGGAAGAAGTTAAACCAAACGGGTGCCAAAGACATTACAATTCAAACAGCCAACATCAGGCTGAGTAATATTGTGCCAACTACTACGAGCCTGCAGTAATAGCCAAAGTATAACCAATGTAGAGTCAATTTTCTATTCTCTGAACATCTGGAGAGCCACCCGGGGGACTATTCAGATGTTGAGAGAATAGAAAAGAAGAGAAAAGAATGAAAGAAAGGGGAGTTCATAACAGTGTATCGACTACAATATTTACAATTTCCCATACTTGCGGAATGTCCCGCTCCCAGTTTACCCGAAGGATTTGTCAAGAGTGCAACCATTATGAGCGTAAATCGGTTATCCTCATTTTGATAGCTCGTTTTATTATCAGTTAGTTTTCGACTAACGTATACGATTTCTGCCTTTGTTCTTTGACACTACATTGAAACTTTATTTGCCAAATTTCGGGCAAATCGAAAGAAAGGTCTTTGGTGCACCAATTACCTAAAATCGGATGAAAATATATATGGGAGCTATATCTAAATCTCTGCAGATTGTCACGAAACTTTGCACACATCGTTCTAGACTTAATTCAGTACGCTATGCCAAAAATTCGTGCAAATCAAAAGATCTCCAGGGACTTTAGTTGACTATTTATATAAAATCGGGAAAAGCTCTATATGGGAGCTATATCTAAATCTGAACCGATTTTCAGGAAACATAACACACATCATTCTATACTTAATTTAGTACGCTGTGCCAAATTTCGTGCAAATCGAAAGATATATAGGGACTTTTGTACACAATTTACCTTAAATCGGACAAAGATATATATATGGGAGCTATATCTAAATCTGAACCAATATTCACGAAACTTTTCACACATCATTCTAGACTTACGGTGTGCCAAATTTCGTGCAAATCGAAAGATATAAAGCGACTTTGGCACACAATTTACTTAAATCGGACAAAGATATATATGGGAGTTATATCTAAAATTGAACCGATTTTCACGAAACTTTGAACACATCATTCTAGACTTTATTCATTACCCAGTGCCAAATTTCGTGCAAATCAAAAGTTTTCCATGGACTTCAGTGGACTATTTACCTAAAATCGGGCGGAGCTACATATGGGAGCTATATCTAAATCTGAACCGATTTTCAGGAAACATAACACACATCATTCTATACTTAATTTAGTACGCTGTGCCAAATTTCGTGCAAATCGAAAGATATATAGGGACTTTTGTACACAATTTACCTTAAATCGGACAAAGATATATATATGGGAGCTATATCTAAATCTGAACCGATTTTCACGAAACTTTGCACTCATCATTCTAGACCTTATTCATTACGCTGTGCCAAATTTCGTGCAAATCATGCAGATCAAAGGTCTTTGGTGCACCATTTACCTTAAATCGGACGAAAATATATATGGGAGCTATATCTAAATCTGACCCGATTTTTCCCAATTTCAATAGGGTTCGTCCTTGAGCCAAACAAATGAGCTGTGCCAAAATTTCATCCCATTCGGATCATAAATGCGACCTGTACTTTGTTTACAATTTAACACCAACAGACGGACGGACGGACATGCATAAATCGACTCAGAAAGTGATTCTATGCATATTCTCAATGCATATTGCCTGTTACAAACATATGTACAAAGACATAATACCCTGTACCACAGTGTGGTGAAGGGTATAATAAGTGAAATACTGACGCTTCGGTGAGTACTTGTTTAAATGTATCAAAGACTTGGATTTCTTTCGGATCCTATTCTCAATGCAAAATATACTTCGCTTAGGGCCTGTGTGAATCTGCAAAATTTTGATATTAATCTGATTTTGATATAAGTCTGCAGTATAAAAATTCGTCTTTGCGATGAATAAAATAACAGTGTTAAAATCTGAAAGTTCAAAAGTCGGACGGGCCAACTATATGATACAAACAAGAGATGCTAATACACACAATATCCTGTAGATAGAACAGACATATCATCTTTAGAGGACATTTGAAATGGAATTGAGTGAAATTAAATGTGTGATCCTCATAGACCTATTAAAAACCCCATACACATACCATTCTGAAATCTATAAAAAAATAATCCATATCAATTGGGGAGACTTGGATTCTTTGGTATACCATTTGTATGAAACGGAGCAAAACTATGTATATATGTAAATTTGAACCTACTTGAGAAACCGGCGTATAGCATTTGGAATGCTGCAGCATAGTGCGCTGTCCACAATTTTGTTTCGTGTATATTGAACAGACGTATGGTTCTCGGTGAACCTTTTATATAAAATCAGACGATTTTTGCAACTTTAATACACTCATTCTAAACTCACCTCTTCCAAATTTCGTGCAAATCGAACAAACATTAGCTCTTCGGTACACCATTTACATAAAATCGGACGAACATATATCTGAGAGCTTTACCTAAATCTGAACCGATTTCAAAAAAAAACTTAGAAAACGTCTATCTGGACCTAACTGTGTTGTCTCAATCGGATAAATATTGGGAGATACTTGCACCATTTACATGAAATCGGACGAAACTATACATGGCAGATATATCTAAATCTGAACCAATTTTTTACAAAGCTCCGCATACATTAAGGTGGACCTAATTCAGTACTCTGTGCAAAAATTTGTTTCAATCGGAACAATATTGGGAGTTTGATATTGGGAAGCTATATATAAAACTAAACCAAAGCTTCGCATACATCAATGTGGACCTAATTCAGTGACCTGTGCAAAATTCTGTCTTTATCAGACAAATATTTGGTGCACTATTTACATAAAATCGGACGAAACTATATATGCGAGCTTTACCTGGACCTAATTCAGTATGCTGTGATATATCGGAAAGATATTTTGTGTTTGGTGCACCATTTCATATATATATATATATAGTTATTAATTAATGAAATGATTTAATTAATTATTAATTAATATTTAATATATATATATATATAGCTCCCATATTATGGGAGCTATATATAAATCTGAAACGATTTTCTCAAATTTCAATAGGGTTCGTCCTTACGGCAAATAAGTCAGCTATGCCAAATTGTGTCTCATTCGGATAATAAATGCGACCTGTACTCTGTTAACAATTTAACATGGACAGGAATAAATCGACTCCGAAAGTGATCCTATGCATATTTTTAAAAGATCAATATCTTTGCATTTGCACATGCAAACATATGCACAAAGACATAATACCCTGAACCACAGTGTGGTGAATAGTATAAATATTAAACGGGACATTTGTATGGAGGCTATTTTAAAACTTATTTTTTTAATAATTTCCGGAATGCGGGTTTTTATTCACCTAAAATCCGATATGCCAAATTATATCCATTTCGATAAAAAAAATCTGGGTTACCTTACAATATTCCAGTATGCTAAATTACAGCAACTACAATCCAAAATGCGACTAAAATCTTCAAAGTACTGATCTACACTTACATACGGGATATTGCATCAGTCTTCCAGTTGTAAATAACTTTAACTTTAAAGCGTACTGAATTAGGTCTAGCATGATGTGTGCAAAGTTTTGTGAAAATCGGTTCAGAATTAGATATAGCTCCCATATATATTTTCATCCGATTTGTGGTAATCGGTGTACCAAAGACCCTATATATCATTCGATTTGCACGAAATTTGGCATAACGTACAGAATTGCTTATATAATAATGTGTGCTAAGTTTCATGAAAATCGGTTCAGATTTAGATATAGCTCCCATATATAGTTTCGCCCGATTTTAGGTAATTGGTGTACCAAAGTCTCAAAAATCATTCGATTTGCACGAAATTTGTCATGGCGTACTGAATTATGTCAATGTGCTGAAGTAATATAAATTAATCTCTGGCAAGATTCCCTGAAATCGGTTCAGATATAGATGTATAACAAAAACGCGACATCTGTTAGGGTACCTATGTAGAATATACCCAAAGTGGTGAAGGGTATCATATAGTCGGCCCAGTCCGGCTTTACTACTTTCCTTACTGCTTTAACCATTAAGAACCCAATATGCAAAATTACATCCAATTATATTGAAAAAAGTTCCTAAACATCGAATACTGAGTGTGTCGTTATATGGGGGCTACACCAAACCGTGGACCGATATATCCCATTTTCAATACTAAATATCCAAGGGGTAGTAGCAATGTACGTGCAACATTTCTGTCTTAAATATTGCGAGCTTTATCGTGATTTCAACATACAGACTAATGGCTATATCGACATAGATTTTTTTTTTCTGACTAAGAATTATGGGAAAAAACAAAATCGAATTCCTAGAAGTTTACAACAATCAAATTCAAAGATGACTTCTTCTAAATTTCTTCCTTCTCAAAAACAGGCCAGTTACAGGCTTAAGTGTATATCCTTTTATTGGACATGGGTGGTGTAAGCCACGCCTCTGTTCAACTTAACCTAACCTTATATGGGAATTATGTCAAAACATTAGGGTTATGACTTTTTTGGTGATTTTTATATACATTTTTACATTATAAACTTTTTCCAGGATAACCTGAGTGAAGAACCGGTATCCCGATTCCTTGGCTGAATACTGTATCCTCTAATGTACATACTTAACAACACACGCATGATCATTGTAATTGCGTATAGTTGATAGCTCATAGCTCTGTCTAGGCAGTCATTCGCCCTATTAGTCGAATAAATGCAATAGATCCAAAACCTCATCCGCACCACATCAATATTAGCGACTTATGTATGTACAGGCGATCTAAGTAGGCTTAAAGCATGGTACGCGCTAGCTAGTCAGCGATCCAACCCGACTAACTGATTGATAAAATAATTGGTTGCACGTGATCGTCGCATCTGCGGTTTATTCGGCTTTTGTTCATCTATTCGTTGTTTGTTTCATTCGCCTAAATGCTTGTAAATGAGAGAATGGCAGTGGGCAATGGGTAATAATGCTGCCAACATGAAATGTTCATGTTTGCTGATGAACAAAGTGCGTGAGGTGGAAATTTCTTAAGATTTTTTTTCGTTTCTGTGGATGAGCGAAATAGAAAAACCACGATTCTAAAGATTTGGCACAACCATCGACCAATGGGTATACAGTGATAGAGAAAGGTCCATACAAGTGTTAAGGTGTTCTAAAAGTAATAAACGTTAATACAAATACATACAAACAGTTATAATTTATTGCCGGTTAAAATCCAATTACAACTTAGTTTGTTGGAGAAAAAAAATCGACTAAATGCGCTGTTTGTTCGAAACTACAAAACATTATTAACGCTGTTGTGTTTTTTGTTGTATCTAACCCCCTCCACAGCGTGTTGTTGCTGTTGTTATAGTTGTATGGTGTAGAGAGAGTGCGCCCAGTGCACATTAGATGTGGTCATCATGATATAAACATCAAATCCAAGACAATAACACAACACTTGTATTAATCGCTGTTGTGTTATGTGGAAAAATCGTGAGTTTTATTGTGATGCTAAAACATATTGTACGCGTGTATGTGGAGATTTGATGGATTTTTTGTTGTGGTAGTTGTATATCCTTTCGAATTTCATAACCACTTAAAACCAACCATTAAATAGAGGAAGGAGTGCAGTTGAATTTACAATTGAATTTGGGAAGAAGTAAAATACGAGGAAGGTAGCTGAGATACCAGAAAATTGTGGTAAGATATATCGCTGGTTTTACGCCAAAAGGCAATAAGTCCATATTTTCTAAATATTCAGATTCTGATACAGTTGTTGTTGTTTTGTAGTGATGAGTAAAGACGCAAAGTCTAACTGTAAAATATAATCTTATCGCCTTTACTTGTTAAACCAGCATTATATTGTCATAAGCAATGGATATCTGTATTGACAAAGTCGTATAAAGAGGAAGTGGAAGAAGTTGGAGAAGTAACCAAACGAATGGCATCACTGATACATTTTTAATCCCGGATCTATAGGAACCCATCAATATTTTCGCGATGGATTGGTAACTAAGAACTATACATCTCATTTTAATGCCTTAATTGATTACAGGTCCGTGTCAACAGGGTAGGGTAGGAAATTCCACCCATAATTCATCCCTGTCGAATGTCTATCACCTAAGATGTGTCCATGGTTGCCATATTTCGATTCACAAAAAGCTGGACATTGCGTTTTAAAAAGCTGATAAAAATGGTCATTCAAAATATATAAGTGGTACCCCGAAATTTATGTTAATATTAATCGTTACATCTATTTCGGTGGAAATGAGTTCACAACTGTTAAAAGCCGAAATTATATTGTGTCTACCCTACCGAAATTGTATTGTGATATCAAGTGATTAGTAACATGATTTGTGAAAGATAATGAAAACCATTGTCCAAGTTCTTCCAGTGACCTACAAATTTCAATTTGACTGGATAAATTTCATTTTAGTTTGCAACTGTACACGCAACAAAAGGCTGGACAATCCATTCAGGCTGGATACCCTATTTGTATGGGATACATCGGCATGTAAAACCAATAAGGAATGTAATAAAGTCAGACTGGGCCGACTATATGATACCCTTCACCACTTTGGGTATATTGTACATATGTATCCATACAATTGCATGCCAATCGAAGGAACATACTCATATCTTTCTTCATTCGGGCAGATTTAGAGTGGTCTGGGTACCATGGGATAAATTTATGGAAAACGATTTAAAGCTAAATTGATACACGCTATTTTTACGAAATTTGACACACATCGTTGTAGGCTTAATTCAGTACACTATGCCAAATATCGTGTAAATAGAAGGATATATAGGAACATTGGTGCACCATTTACCTTAAATCGGTCGAAAATATATATAGGAGCTATATCTAAATCTGAACCGATTGTAACGAAATTAAACACACATCTTTCTTGACCTTATTCAGAACGGTGTGCCAAATTTCGTGCACATCGAAGGATATATATTGACTTTCGTGCACCATTTACATAAAATTGGACGAAAATATATATGAGAGCTATATCTAAATCTGAACCGATTTTTCCGAAACTCACCACTCATCATTCTATAGTCAATTCAGTACGCTACGCCAAATTTCGTGCAAATCGAAGGATATATAGGGACTTTGGTGCACTATTTACCTTAAATAGGACAAAAATATATATGGGAGCTATATCTAAATCTGAGCCGATTTTCCCAAGTTCAATAGGGTTCGTCCTTGGGCCGAATAAAGGAGCTTTGCCAAATTCCATCCAATTCGAATCAAAAATTCGTCCTGTACTTTGTTTACAATTTAACATGTACAGACTGACGGACGGACATGCATAAACAGACTTAGAAAGCGACTCTATGCATATTCTGTTACAAACATATGCACAATGACATAATACCCTGTACCACAGTGTGAGAAGGGTATAAAAATTGTTTATTAGCCGGGTCGATAATTTTCTCCGTTTAGTGTACATTCAAAATTTCGTATATTTATGTATATTGAGACCATGTCATTGTACATTTCTCTACTAAGCACAAATTGAAATGCAAATTATAGACATTCAGGAAATTTTGGTTCAGTAAAAGTAATACTGAAAGTTTATGGGTTGGAAAATACGAAAATGGGTCAAAATACCAAAAATGGTTCTGGACCTTTATACGGGGCTATGTGAATATTTTCTGCAGAGATGTTTATCATCCTATAATATCCCGAAATACCAAATGAGTTGTGGTTGGGTGAGGGTATAAAAAGTGCAGAACTTTAAAAACTTAAGCTATAAAATTTAGTACCTCTAAAAATTTGCATTTGTCGTGATCGAACGTCATCACAATGGGTCGGGACCTTTATACGGGGCTATGTAAATATTTTCTGCAGAGATGTTTATCATCCTATAATACCCCGGAATACCAAATGTGTTGTAATTGGTGGATGGTATAAAAAGTGCAGAACTTTAAGAACTTCTGCTATAAAATGTAGTACCTCTAAAAATTTGCCGTTGTCGAACGGCATCACACACATATTTTAGACCTAATTCTCGAACGAACCGGATCTGACAGTAATTTTATGGTAGCTGAATTGAACTGAGATAGATCGCAATGAAGTTTTCTGCAGGCATGTCGAGTTCGATAATGGGCTATTTCGGCCAACGTTTAGGTATAGCCCCATAGCACGTTTTATGACCGACACCTTTGTTCCATATTGGGTTTGAAATCTCTCCAAAAAATTATCATGTTGCCTTTATATAAAGGTACAAACAAATTTTCAGTATTTTTGGGGAGTTTGGACACGTTTTTCGACACAAATGGCTAATTTGGTATTTCAATTTGCTATGGAATCTTTCTACCAACAAGTTTTGACAAGTTTTTCAATAGACTTGGCTGTAATTTGGTGTGCAGGGTTCTAATCGGGTAACAGCCAAAAATTACCAATATTGATTGAAATTTTTGGTTACCCCCCCCCAAAACGGAACCCTGAAAATTTCGGTATTTTCTACCGAATTCGCATCAATTTTGTATATTTGATTCCTATTCTTTATAAATCTTCATACTAAGAATTATTAATAATCGCATGAGATAGACCAATGCTTCCTTTTGGGAATATGCATAGAATCACTTTCTGGACTTAATTATGCATTCCGTCCGTCTGTCTGTCCATGTATTCTTGTGAGCAAAGTACAGGTCGCATGTAAGATCCGAGTTGGATGAAATTTGGCACAGGTCAAATGGTGCACCAAACACCCAATATTTGTCCGATTGAGACAAAATTTGCACAGCGAACTGATTTAGGTCCAGATTGAAGTTTTGATTAAAATCAGTTAAGATTTAGATATAGCTCCCATATATAGTTTCATCCGATTTTATGTAAATGGAGCATCAAAGATTTGCCAAGGTTTGTCCGATTGAGACAAAATTTTGCACAGCGTACTGAAATGAGTCTATAATGTTGGGTGTAAAGTTTTGTTGGAGTCAGATATAGCTCCCAAATTCATTTCGTTCGATTTTATGCAAATGGTGCATGACAAAACAAAAATGCAAATATATGAAAAAATTACTTACTCTCAATGAACCTCGAATTTTAAAATACAGCATCATGTGTTGGAAAAGTGCGACAAAAACCTTTAAAATACTGAAAATGAATTCAACACATGGTTTGCAGCTGGAATACACATTCGTGGGGAAATTTGGCTACATTCCGAGTATGTGGTTCCATATTTATGTCAAACTTTTTTATCAAACCGTTTTAATCCTCAAATAAGATGCAATCCAAATCACTGCCACATCGTTGGAAAAATGTGCCTTAAATCTTCCAAATACCGAAAATTGGATGGATCTTTATATGAGGGCTATACTAAAACGTCACGTAGCAGCAAAGTGTGTGCAAAATTTCCAAGCTGTTCATCCATCCCAATCTTGGGACAATTGGAGCCCCGTTTAATAATTTAAGGACGAAATGAACAAAACGAAGTGTTCTACAAAAAATTCCACATAAGATACATGAAGACTACACGGATATTCATTATAGACTGAAAAACAAATAATAGATGCCAGTTCTTCGACATATGGAGATCGGTAACCTAAACACCATTGTAGTTGCTTCAGATGTAAAAAAGTTTATTATTTATTCATTGAATAGTCTCAACAAATCTCCCAAGATTTCATTCCGTTACAATGTCAATTCGGAATCATCTGTAACAAGGGCTGAACCATGGCAATTTGTTGATTGGGTCGCCGTTAAAGTTCTTTGTGCCACATTTTGTTATTTGAATTGACATAAAATGCATTTTAGCCGGCAATCATTGTTTTGGGCAGAGTCAACAGTAATTGGTAATTGGTCTAGACAGACAATGGGGAACAGACTGAGTTTTCGTTTTTTACGATGAAAACAACTACAATTTAAGTTTTAGTTTTGAACACTGAAAGAAAAGTGTTAGTCAAATTGGGTAACCATAAGGGAATAAACTGCAAAATAGTAACAAGTGAAAACGTCCTTATGATCGTCGGGCCGAAAGCAGTTTCTCATACAGCAAGAGGTTTTTATTCAATCACTTCGATAAGAAAAAAGACTTCAAAATATCGGATATGGAGCAGTACAAATATTCCAAAACATGGATACAAAACATCCCAAAGGTAGTAGAGGCAATATTTAAAAGGTTTATCTAAAACATTGGGATCTTTAAGTTGATCTCCA
Organism: Musca vetustissima; assembly: GCF_032173495.1. Classification (NCBI taxonomy): domain Eukaryota; kingdom Metazoa; phylum Arthropoda; class Insecta; order Diptera; family Muscidae; genus Musca; species Musca vetustissima. The sequence goes on from NW_026874648.1 coordinate 146,231, forward strand.
CAGACGGGCATTGCTAACATGGAGTAGATTCGTAAGGACCTGTTTTTCGGAAAGGCTATAATGGAGATAAAAATTTCATATCTCATGACTCATATTTCTATCAATAACTTAATATTTTTTCTGCGATAGGGTGAAATTTTCCAAGTGTACTTCCCATCACTATGGGTTATGGCCCATAAACATTGTCCCAAAACTGAAAAATTCCCATGGCGCACTTTGAAGACGACGATTGCAAAGTTTTGCATGCTAAAGTTTGTTGAATGTATTTTGGATATAATTCTCAATTTTTGCATTTTAAAAGAATTTTTTTGTTGTTATTACCCAAAAAAAGACAACAACAACAACATGTACTCTCCACCGTCCCTCAGTGGAAATGTCGAAACGTTACTGTCTATTCTTAGGCTAATTTAACCTAAAACTTGATTTAGTATCCCAAATAAAGTTCCCACGTTATAGTTTGTTGTAGTTGGCGTGTGTGTGTGTGAGCGGACTCCTTCTTTCCTTCTTGGTTTCAATTTCCTTATCGAGCTGTTAGTTGAACGTTTACGTATTCATCGGTAATGAATGAATGAACAGCAAATGAAGTTGTACCTGCATTTTTTTGCTGGCGGTGTGCACTACCATTGCCGGCATTGGTACTCGATGCCGATCAATCAAAATCATGAAAATGGTGAATTTGATCAACATTTTCGTTTTTGTTGTTATTTGTTGGTTGATGTGAAAATAATTTGTTGACATTTCCGTTTACTATAACGGAACAACGGCGATAAATAAGGACATACCTTGAAATAGAAGCATGTGAACATTTGAAAAATGAATATTGAAATCGAAAGTATTTCAAATTAATTTTTTTAAATTAAAACCGATGATGTCGGCCAATGTGTTAATAGTAAGGAAAGTGCCTGTATGTGTATCGTTTTTAATAGGCGACAAGGAAAGTTGTGTTTTCAATTACACATCATAATATTTGGTTGGGGAAAAGGAAATCCAATAATCAAACAATTTCAGATTTATGCTCGTTGGAAGGGTGATATTTCGCAGTAAAAAAGTTGTTGCGGTTTTTTATTTGGTGCATTCAGTTGAGAGTTACAGGGTTTTAAAAATAAAAATTCGGTACATTTTAAAGTTTTTCTTTGACAAAGGCGAAAATGCAAGCTAAGCGGCTAAAATTGTGAATGGTGTTTATGGTTCCGATACTGTAACAGACAATTATGTGCAATTTTGGTTCCGTAGATTCCGTTCAGGAATTTTTTGATCGAAAATATCGATAAAATCGGATAAATGATCGTAGTTGGCCGGAATGTTAGCAGTCGTAAAAGGACATCTCTGTCTGCAAGCATATTTACGCATGATTAAATGCATCAGAAGCTGCAGCTGTAGATCATGCGGAGAAGTCACTAGATTTGGTCAATCTCATTCCTGAAGAGTTTGATTCTTCTTGGTTCGCTCCGCAAAAGGATTAATTTTGTCCCATAATTCCTTTTAGTCCAATCGTTGATTCGTACACCCTAGTTTATTGGCTCAATGGACGGTAAAATGAAGCAAAGAGCCGAACCTGGAGCAGATTAGTTCCTTTGAACATGTTCGTTGCGGAACGACACATCCTAAAGACAACGAAACGGTGGAACATTTACTTTCCCCATGCATAGTTTTCGCATACATTCGAGCCCAATTACACTATGCGACCAATGTCAATTTGTTTTACAATTACCGGGAAATTCCAACAGATTATGAAAGAGGGGCTAAAAAAGAAGACACGTGTATCGGCGTGTTGAAAGTTTCCGTCGTTTACGTTTCAATCATTTCTGGAATAGGGGACCAAAAAGACCCCTTCAATGAGTCGGTTGAGGGTTAAAGTTATATAACAAAATATTCCTCGAAATCATAATTCGAAAATGATCAAAATTCTTGAAAAGGGGGAATATTGTCGACCCTTTTTAGGTTACCTCCCGACCTAAACTTTGAAAACGACGATGCACGTGTCTTCTTTTTTTAGCCCCTCTTTCATAATCCGTTGGAATTTCCCGGTAATTATTTTTTGTGTTGCACAGTGTTATTAAAAGAAAGGATGAGAAGCTAACAAGAAGTATTAGGAGGAAGGTGGGAATAGTTTTGATGGCTATTGAAATTGGGCATATTACGTGTTAAGGTTGCACTTTTCCAACCACTTTAGGTTTCTAATGATGCTATAGATAAAAGCAGGTTTCATAGTTGAAAATAAGCTAAGAGACGGTGAAAATTGAGCCCCCACATGTCTGTGCAGTCCGTAGGCCAGAAGTGGAGAGCGACACAGGGGATTCTCTACAGTAATCAGTAACATCATGATGTAATTTATTGGTAACAGCCCTGATATTTCAATGACCAGTAATGACTCCTGTCATTTCTCTAATTTCATCTTTGCTCAGGTTCTATAGTAAGTTTGTTCTCTTGGTTGACAGAGTCGGCCAGATAGACCTTGACACATTGAAGAACGCCTCAAAGTTTTGAAGAAGATGACAGATGGGTGGTTTGATTGAGCAATCGATTGCTGGATTTGTGAATTGGTATCCTCTTCTAGCTTATTCGTCTGCTTTTTCATTACCCATAATGTCACGGTGTCCTCGTACCCAACGCAGCCGATAGCTGAGTGAGTGTTTCCAAAACTGCTCTACACTAGAGGACGACCTCAGATTTGATGCCTCTAAAAGCCGCCTGATACCCACAATGATAGTCAGCGGTTCAACGATCTCTGCATCTGGACTTTTTATCAATTCCGCTGTATGCTCAAGGCCTAGCCTTCATAGTACAAGCCAACCCCTGTACCTTTTTATACCCTTCACCACACTGTGGTACAGGGTATTATGTCTTTGTGAATATGTTTGTAACAGCAAAAGGAAACGAGATAGACACATGGTTCATTTTGAGAATATGCATAGAATCACTTTTTAAGTCGATTTAAGCATGTCCGTCCGTCTGTCTGTCTGTCCATGTATTTTTGTGAGCAAAGTACATGTCGCATTTATGATCCGAATTGGATGAAATTTGGCACAGCTCATTTGTTTGGCCCAAGGACGAACCCTATTGAAATTGGGAAAAATCGGTTCAGATTTAGATATAGCTCCCATATATAATTTCGTCCGATTTCATATAAATGGTGTACCAAAGTCCCTATATATCTTTCGATTTGCACGAAATTTGGCATAACCTACTGAATTGAGCCTAGTGTGATGTCTGCCAAGTTTCATGAAAATCGGTCCAGATTTAGATATAGCTCCCATATATAGTTTCGTCCGATTTCATGTAAATAGTGCACCAAAGTCCCTATATATCTTTCGATTTGCACGAATTTTGGCATAACGTACTGAATTGAGCATAGAATGATGTTTGCCAAGTTTCGTGAAAATCGGTCCAGATTTAGATATAGCTCCCATATATAGTTTGGTCCGATTTCATGTAAATGGTGCACCAAAGTCGCTATATATCTTTCGATTTGCACGAAATTTGACATAACGTACTGAATTGAGCCTAGAGTGATGCCAAGTTTCGTGAAAATAGGTCCTGATTTAGATATAGCTACCATATATAGTTTCGTCCGATTTCATGTACATTGTGCATCAAAGTCTCTATATATCATTCGATTTGCACGAAATTTGGCATAACGTACTGAATTGAGCATAGAGTGATGTCTGCCAAGTTTCGTGAAAATCGGTCCAAATTTAGATATAGCTCCAATATATAGTTTCGTCCGATTTCATGTAAATGGTGCACCAAAGTTTATATATATCTTTCGATTTGCACGAAAATTGACATAACGTACTGAATTGAGCCTAGAATGATGTCTGGTATGTTTCATGAAAATCGGTCCAGATTTAGATATAGCTCCCAAATATATTTTCGTCCGATTTAATGTAAATGGTGCACCACATGTGTCCTTCGATTGGCACAAATTTTGGCATAGCGTTCTGGATTGATGCTGGAATGATGTGTGCTGAGTTTCGTGAAAATCGATTCAGATCTAGATATATATTTTCGTCCGATTTAATCTAAATAATGTACCAAGTTCTTATGTTGCATAGCGTTTTTAATTTAATCCAGAATAATGTGTGCCAAGTTTAGTGAAAATCGGTTGAGATTTAGATATAGCTCCCCTATATTATAGATTGATTTTAAGTAATTGGCTCACCAAGGAACCAATATATGGCTGATAGGAACAAAACGTACTGAAATTAGTATAACCTAACTTGTGACAAGTTTCGTTGAAATCGGTTCATATTCAGATATAGTATCCATATATAAGCACATTGTGCATCAAACTCCTAATATTTGTTAGATTGACATCAAATTTTGCACAACGTACAAAATTGAGCATAGAATAACGTAGTTGGGTTTTCTAGAAGTACAGACCTAGCTCAACGGATGAACTATTGGCATTTGTTTGAAGTCGATTTACATACTTTTGTTCCATTGTAACAAACGAATGACATGTTTATGGATAGATCTAGGTCGTTTCACATTTAGATAAATATCACATATGTTATTTCATACAATTTCATGATAATAGTCCTGTTTAATATACCCATAGTGGTGAAGGGTATCATATAGTCGGCCCCGTCCGACTTTACTACTTTCCTTACTGGTTCCATCTTGAATCCGTCTGTATAAAAAGCCAGACCGTGCAGTGGGGGTTGCTACGGCTCCAGTCGCCTCTACTAGGGATAACGGCATCTATATCGTCAAATCTCAGGACTTGTGATATAATATTAATTGGCTAATTTGGTATTTTGGGTTCTCATAACGGTATCACCACGTCTCCGCTCTAAACATTATTACTATCGACCGAAGTCGGTATTTTGAGAATTTTGGATATGTTTTTCAACCGAATTGGCTGTAATTTAGTATTTTGTATTCTCATTGGCTGGCAAATCGCACTACCAAAAATATCAATATTGATCTCCGTTTTATTATAGCCCCATATAATGGTAGATTCACTATTAAATATTATATTTTGAGAATTTCAATCATCTTTTTCTCACGTATTTTTCGGTATGTTCAAGATCCTAGCATAACATGATTTTTGAGTTTAATTTCAGATATTTTGATTGTGATCCTCATGGTGGATGACAGGACAAATTTAAAGTCGTTTTTGCTTGCTTTGAATTTAAGTAAAAATTCTTATAATAATGAAAAAATCATTATTTTTCCAAAACATGTAAACTTTTCATTAATATAAAAATTATATTCATACTCCTCTCTACTTGACCACATTTTCTGAAGAAATGTATTCCTCCGAAGAAAAACACCATCATTCATTGATCGATTGTATTTGGCTTGGCATACTCATCTGTCTCTCCCCTCACTTGGTGGTTTATTTGTGTACTATTTATTTTGTTTACAACCGGGCGTTTCTCCACTCACTCGATTGTGGCTAGTTTTGCATTTCTTTGTTACTTTATTTCAGACACTGTTACCGAATTTTATAACGGCAATAAAATTCGCATATGTAGTTTCCAAAATATTTCGATGTAAATTCCAAATACAATATAACAAATAAGCGTTGATACGAATGTAGAAGTGTTGTTTACAATTCTCTTTTATTACACGATGGTCGTATATCATGAGTTATAGGCACATGGCCGTATATCCGTAAAAAATATTGTCTACTAATTATACCCAATAATTCCGCAGAAACCTCATTAATATAATGCACAAAATAATAAATTTCACAAAAATATTCCTAAAGGAATTAATTTTGTAAAAAAAACTCGTAGAAACTTTCGTGCATATGATTTAAATTATGGCATTTATATTCTGAAATATCATATTTTATAAATCATTTGCTTCATGGATTTTTCATTCAATTCATTTATGTTGGATTTTATTTATTATTAATTTTTTTTTGAAATAAACATCTAAAAATATTTATAAATACCTCACAATTAAAGCATTTTCACATAGTTATTACCTGAAAAATGAAAACAATAAAAAATTAATTTAAATTTTATCAAAACTTAAAATCTTTATTGAATGTTAACATCTAACAATTACTGGCCATATTTATAATTTTTTAAAAGCCAAAAAAAAATTATTGTTATTATTCTACCCCTAAATATTGAAAAAAAAAATCAATTAAATTTCAATATTAATATCGTATTACATGCCTTATGGCATACTAAGTAGTAGATAGATATTTATATTACACCTTCGTGTCAATTACCAATACCAATATATATTTTTTGCTTTTGGAAAATTCTTGTCCACTATGTTATAGTATAAGCGATCGTAGTAAATTATAAAGTAATTTTTCAATAAAGTTGTTAACACTAAACGATATCTGAGAGACACTAAGTAGGTGTAATTTACGTTGGCTACTGCACTGAACTGCAAAAAAAACGAAATAACTGACAAAACAGAGGCCAGTCCCAGACAAGTGGAGTCAATCCAATCATCACAACGGCTAGTGGACGACAGAATGAACGACATACATACACACATATGCTCCTTAGACAATGCTGTTAAAAAACAACAACAATAACAACATTATTGAGGAAAAAATTAAACGGCCAAGTTAGTTTGTTAAGCGAGCAGGTTGTCTGCCTGCCTGCCACATGCCCAACCCAAAAATTGTTACCGTAACTTGTCAAATCGCCCAACAAGTAATCTTTACTTTATTGGTGCACAGTTTATGTTGGTGTTGTTGTTGTTGTTGTGCCTGTTGCTCTCTAGAGCTGTGAATTTATTAATTGTATTCGCGTATCTCTAATAGTTTTCAAGTATCAGACAGAGCACAGCAATTTGGTAAGGGGAGTGGTAGTTGGCTAGGGGATAATTGCTATGAGCCTTAACTCAGATGGACGGACAGAACATCTAGCCAACCAGGTTGAGAGGCTTTTTTATGAGACAACCAGCTAGCCAGTCAGCCTGCCAACCAACCAACCAAGCTGTGGAAACTCAAAGCGCCAATAATGCCAGGCAGATTGCCAAGAGAAAGATTTAATTAATTGTTAGATTTGGTAGTTGACTTAACACGACCAAGCGATAAATTTTGCTCTGATTTGTTAGCGGAGACACTTCCCCATACAAACACACATACACACACGGAGATACAATAATAAATGCTTCACTTGGCGGCAGCATTAGAAAAGGCTAGGTACCATTACACTCCACCCTGTTTGATCTGCTCTATAAAGGCTGCTGCTGCTGGATGGCTCTCTGTAGTTAGCAAAGCTGGCTGGGCTCACTGGCTGGTTGGCCGGACTGCCGTCATGGCGGTTACGTCGCCTAACATAATGTGAACACTTGTGGACAAATTGTGGTAATTGAAATAAATGTCTTTATTATGTCGCACGACCACTGCGAGACAAAGTGTTAAACTATGGACTCAACAGACTGAGCGGTTGTTGTTGTTCCTATAGACTTAACAACTAGAAACACAATCGGATAGCACAACAAACATCCATACCTACATACATACTTACATATTTATATAGAGCTTTTCCAACCAATGTCCAAACAACGCTGAGAAAACGGGTGTGTCCAGCCGCCAAAATGCCCGACAACATCAACACTACTCATTGTTGTTGTTGTTGTGTTGTGTTTTGGGTTAATTCTCGAACAATAGCAGCAAATTAAATTGTAAATAATATCAAAAAAAATAAATAAATAAAAATTACAACATTAAAAACCCGAGCAATAATAGTAATAATAATAACATCAGCGATGTTGATGTTTTTTGTCGTTGGAATTGATTTTTGCCGATTAATTCATTCGAACGACTTTCTGACTTGAACGATGCTGAGTTGTTTTCCGCCACACATTTCAATTCAATTTAATTCACATTTTTTCCTCCATCTTTGTTATTGTTGTAGTTTTTGTCGTTTTGTCTATCATAAATTATGGATTATTACGTTTGCATCGTCTGTACTGGTTCGCTTTGTAGCATTTTGTTATGCGGCTTGTTTTGCTGTAAACAATTTTTTTTTTGTCTTATGGCCGGCCATTATGGGCTGTAACAGTGGGTGGGTTGTTTATCATTGAATTGTTGTGCTATGCATAGTGATAGGTTTACATGCCCCCTCCCTGTTGACCATACTCCTGTTAACGCATTCCATGGGAAGATTAGTGACTTAATTAAATTTTCTCATGATTTCCTGAAGGGCGTTGTAACTTATTACATATTTATTTTATTTGCAAGTTAATGAAATTTGGATTTATTTTTACCCTACACTTGATCGCCTTTATATCCGCCATTATTAAATGTGGGAGATTTCTATTTTATTATACTGTTTGTAAGAGCAAGTATAATTTTTTAAATTTATTTGTCGAAGTTCCTCTGTTTAAATAGAGACCAAAATATGTACAATTTGTTTCGAAAATTAGCAGTAAGGAAAGTCGGACGGGACCGACAATATGATGCCCTTCGCCACTTTTAGTATACGTAATAGATTCACCTTAGATGATTATTGTAGTGAACAGTAAATAATGGTGTTTGCTGTGTATGTACAATAATACACACAGAAGATATAATAAACATATTATCATTGGAGAACAGTTGAAGTAAAATCAAACAAAATTAAATATTTGGTCCATATAGATGTATAAAACTATTTTAAACATGTCATTTGGGCTGACAAAGAGTCTTTGGTGCAACATTTGTATGAAATCGAACATTTTGTATAAGAGCTCTCTATAAAAGTCTGGTTAAATTTGAAGGGGATTTGGCATGTGCTGCGTCTTGTTCAAAAAACAAAAAATGCTCGTATCGCTCATCGCAGTAAAGTCGGACGGGGCGAAAAATATTAGGAAATTTCGTATGTCATTTACATTAAATCAGACGAAATTATATATGGGAGCTATATCTAAATCTAGACGGATTTTCAGGAAACTTAACGCACATCATTCTAGACCTAATTCAGTACGCTGTACCAAATGTCGTGCAAATCGAAAGATATATAGGGAAATATATATGGGAGCTATATCTAAATCCGAGCCGATTTTTCCCAATTTCAATAGGGTTCGTCCTTGTGCCAAATAAATGAGATATGCCAAATTTCATCCAATTCGGATCATAAATGTGACCTGTACTTTGTTGACAATTTAACATGGACAGACAGACGGACATGCCTATATCGACTTAAAAAGTGATTCTATGCATATTCTCAAAAGGAACCATGTGTCGATCTCGTTTCCTTTTGCCTGTTACAAAACAGGATTAGAAAGTGGAGCTGTTGACCTATAATCGGTCAAGAGACTATACTGCTACGCTCACTGGTTTTTAAAAACCATTCATATTAAGGGCCTGTTGAATTTAAGGTATTTTTATTATCCTATCCGCATATCGAGGTGTTTGCAAAATGAGATTTCGAGTTATCAGAGAGTTAAAACAAATAATAACGTCTTTATGTTCGGCCGGGCCTAGCCTTTGATACACTTTATATGTGGTGTACATACGAAATTCCTTAAATCGTTCTGGACGTCTATGTGAGGACTATTTTATTATTTCAGGATGTTCATGCAGCTTTCTACGATGGGTTTATCTAAAAAATATGTGGCAAAACCCTTCAAAATCTTAGAAGTGGAACCTTTTCGAGAATTCTGGGGGAAAATATTTCTAAAACATAAGCAGTTTTTCGCAAAAATCAAAATTCCTACAGTAGGGCGCTACTTTTATATGGGTCTATATCAAATCAAGGACCAATATTGATAATTTTCTATATATATGTGTGTAAGCCACATTGGTGCGGAAATGGATTATCATTTGACTCACCCACAGGAAGCTGAAATCAAGTTAGAGCCAATTGGCTGAAAAATGCGTCCAAATCCCCAAAATACCGAATAATGGGGGTACAATTTTTATTTTGTGTAGGGATATCATCCAAATACAAAACTACATCCAATGTAGGTGAAGCGAGTTCCCAAACTCCCCAAAATACCGAAATTTGGAATGCAGCGTTAAATGGGGGCTACCCGAAAAAGTGGTCCAATGTTGATAATTTTAGAAGAAAGATTTACTACGCAGTGAGGTCCCTAAATAACAAAGTACAACCGGTTAGGCTGAAACTCTAAAAGATTCAAAATACGGAAAAATACCGCTATATATCCAATTTTCAATTCCAAACCTCCTATGAGTAATATAAGTGAATGTACAAAATTTTAAAGCTCTACCAATAAATATTGCTATCTCTGTTAGGTTCGGGAAATAAAAATCGATTATTTTTATATGAACTATAGGACTTTATTTAACATGCTTCGGAGTGTCCGATTTAGGCCAAATATACGCTGTTTTGTTGTATGATCTGTTGCCATTTTCGCCGTAACTTCATAATGCCTCTCTCATAGAAGTCCTGCTCTCTATTTGCAAAAAAAAACTCTAGTGGTGGATTTTCAAAATCCTCCCTAGATACTAATTTTTTAGTACCAAGTCCGGACTGTATGGCGAATGCATTAAAACTTCCCAACCAAGCTCTGAAGTTTCTGGCGAGTCGCTGTAGATGTGTGTGGCCTAGCGTTGTTCTGGTCGAGCACGACTCCCTATTGGCCAATTCTGGCCGTTTCTGGTCAATTGCTATCTTCAAACAGTTCATTTGTTTACAGTAGAGATCAGAATTCAGCGTTTGGACATATGGAAGAAACTCATAATAAATAATACCCTTCCAGTGCCGTCAAATTCATAGCAGGACATTCCTGGCTCTTAGTCTTTGGCCGTCTCTTTGAATTAAACTATCTTCCGAAGTTGTCTTTTGTCTCTAGTCAAGTCAAATTCACAGTAATTCGTTATTTTGAGAATTTTTGACACCTTTTCTGGTTGTAATTTTTTTATATTATTGGTTCTCATTAGGTTGAAAGTCCACATGTAGGTATAGCCATATATAAAGGTATTCCCAATTTTCGGTATTTTGGAAACCTTTTCCTCCGAATTAACTGCAATTTGATATTTTTTGTTTCCATTGAGTTGCAAATTTCCCTTCCGGAATTGATTAATATCGACCAACTATTGGGCATCGATATAACACCCATTGCGTTACAACCGTCATTAGGTATAACCCCCACAACAGTGCCCTCCAATTGTGGTGTTTTGATAATTTTCGACACGTGTAGCCCAAAAATTATTAATATCGACCCGAAGTTTTGGGGTTTTGAGATTTTAAGAAATAGTTCTCAATTTGCCATATATCCCTTTTACAACGATCTCGATTTTTTTACTTATCATTCGTTTTAGGGTAGTTCAATACTGACGACCTTAATGCCATTTTATCTTTCTGACCTTATAATTTCCCAATACTAGATCTCTGGATCTTCTGTAAAAACGATAATCAACCCCTCCCATCAGTCACACGCCTCTCACAGTTCCAATTTATTTTAATGCCTATTCACTCTAATTATGACATTTCATCTTTGTCACGACAACAGCAACAACAACAAAAACATCAAAAAGCGTTAATTAACTATTATTAATACCCCATATAGGGTGTCTCATATAATAGATTTTATCGCATTACCTCATTCCCAGTTGCCCAGCTGGGAAGTCAAAACCCCGCCAACAGAATTTCACAGCGAATAAAATAAACAAACATGCGTAAATTATAGACTCCAAAAGTGAACTGCTTTTCATTATTACCACGGCATGGCAGTGGAACTTCCAACTTCCCATAGCCCGACAATTGAGTCATGAATTGAGTGCGGTGTGGTGTGAATCGCTGCTATTCTATTATTTCTAAATGGGAGTACACGCTTTGGTGGGGAGGATAACCAAGCATTTAGGTGTGAAGGTTAATGGCAATAAATGCTCATGAAGATGTGCAGCTATAATCAATTCACAGGCACACACAAACTCACACATGAATATAACTAGGGTGGAGTGCTTGGAACCCATGGACTGCCCAGCTAGCTTGCATATTCCTCCTTCGTATGTAAACGATGGAATGATTTAAACGCTGATGCCTGCGGGGCTTCATTCTAATCTACGATAACTATTCATAGACAAAAAAAAAACAACAACGTGATCTAGCTGGGCATGTACATATATAGACTTGGGCTGGGATAGTGTAATCAGTATCTTCTGCCAAGAACTCCTCCTGTGGCATATCTTTCACTGCGCTACAAGGAGTTGCTTGTTGCCCATCAAAACAAAAAACATTGAGTGTGAACTACAATTGGTGGCTTAGTTTCGAAGGCATGGTGTCCATGGTGGACAGGCAAACATTCACGCTGCCGCCGAAAAAAATCTACGGTGAGGTGACTCATACTGTGATGATGATTTTCATCAGTGTAAGGCATGTCGTGATTCTAGTGAACTTATTTACTCGCCGTCTTGTTGGCCATTTATTAGTGGCAGAGCGACGACAGTGATTGTGGTGATGGTGGTGGTGCTGGTGATCGTGGTGTTTGTGTTATGGCTTTTTGTTCACGTAATTCTTTTTTTCGGCCAAGCTTCTTTACTCTGGGAGCGTTTGTCGGAGGGGTGGTCATAATATTGTAATTTTCCCAAGCATCCTCCAATGTTGAGACAATGACGGCTGCCGCTAAATGGTACTTTGCACGGTATACGAACGACGATGGAGACGACGACATCAGTAAAGATAGCAAAGAATGACGACGAAGACGACGACTATGTGGCGTGGTTTGATGCTCTTCATCCCAAAACATCGTCGTTACTTTGACTGCCAACTCACTTAACGGTAATTTCATGGCCACAATAAATTTGTTTTATATACAGTTCTAAGGTTTTTTTTTTGTTGTATTCATGCCGCTTTGCCTCATTGGCTTGGCATAGTACGAAAAGATGTTACCAAAAATCGTAGCTTTGTATTTCTTTTTTGTGTTTTGACAATTCCGCCCGTACCATTGGGCTCACGATTAGATTTGTCCATGGTATGGGGTATATGTGACTGGGTAAATGTGATTTCTGGCAAATTCAAGGCAATCGTTATTAACTTTGAAAGGAAAAGTGTTTGTAGAACGAGTTCAAAGTATTTTTCGTATTTTTTTGGTTACAGTGTGATGCGAGAGATCAAAAAAAATAAAATTCAAATACAAATATTGAATAAAATCAAATCATATACAATTTCTTGAAATATAAAAAATACTTAAAGAATTTTTTCTTTTAAGGGCTACCATATTTTATTCTGGCCTAATAATAGAAATACAAATATATATCATCAACAAATAAAAATGTTGTCAAAATACGAAAGTACCGCCACTCAGGTTGGAAAGTTGAGGTAGGACATTAAACATACTGACCTTTATATGGAGGCTATACCCAAAGGTCGACTAATAATTTTAATTTTTGGTTGGAATCCAAATTGGAGCCAACTCCGTTAAGAAAAAAAAATAATGAAATCCTCAAAATACCAAAAATCTGATACCTTGATGTGGGGCCTATAAAAAAATGTGGACGGATATTGATAATTTTTTGTAGGAAGACTTACAAAAACTTATCTCTGCAATATTTCATGTAAACCGAGGGCTATTTGAATGAAATTGGACAAAAATATATATGCGAGCTATATCTAAATCTGAACCGATTTCAACAAAACTTAACACAACTCTACACTCGATATCAATATGCATAATATCATGCAAATGAAATAAGCTATATGTTGTACCATCAACACAAAATCGGACGAAACCATATATAGGAGCCATATCTACATCTGAATCGATTTGAACAAAACTGTGCAATATTTTGTTCTAATCTGACAAATATTGGGAGTTTGGTGCACCATTTAAATAAAATCGGACGAAAATATATATTGAAGCTATATCTAAATCTGAACCGATTTCAATAAAATATCGCATAGGCGGGCCCTAACTCAGTAGCGGGCCCTAACTCAGTACGCTGCGCAAAATGTTGCCTCAATCGGACAAACCTTGGGAGTTTGATGCACCATTTAAATAAAATAGTACGAAACTGTATATGGGAGTAATATCGCATCGAACGAAATATAGATGCTTTGGTGCAGCATTTACATATTTGGGAGCTATATCTATATCTGATCCGATTTCCATGAAACTTAACACACTCTACCCAGACTCAATTACATAGGTTACGCCAAATTTTGTCTCAATTGGTCATACCGAGGGAGTTTGGTGAACTATTTGCATAAAATCGGACGAAAATATTTATGGGAGCTATATTTAAATCTGAACCGATTTTCTTCACTTTCAATAGGGTTCGTTCATGGGCCAAATAAGTGAGCTGTGCCAAATTGGATCATAAATTCGACCTGTACTTTGTTTACAATTTTCCATCAACAGACGGAGGGCCGGTTGGATGGACTAGCGGACATGCACAGATCGACTCAGAATGTGAGGTAATACATATTCTCAAAAGTAACCATGGGTCTATCTCATTTCCAATTGCCTGTAGCACAATGAGGGGAAGGGTATAAATATTGCGAAATCCATAGAGATTTTAGATGAAATGCTAATTTCAACATTATTCTGATGAAGAATATTTCGAGGTGTTGCAAGCGGAATGGCAAATTAATTATATACTCCAACTTATGTGGAGGCACCTCTTAACATTATTTTGTAGAATTACACGAATTCATTGGGTGTTCGGGGGATGACCCATAACTTCCACTTCTTGGCCGGTTAAAAGGGCGCTGATTTTAGCATATGATGATTCGACTTATCGTGTTCGCTTGGCTCAGACTAGACCATCCTTCTTTGCTCAAGCAAAACATTAGCCACCAGAACAGGATTGCCGAGGAAACAGGCGATCATATGCATCGAACTATTAACAATATTTATTCGAATTGGCTCTTCTTCCAAAAAATGTATATTTCGGGCTCATACCGCACCTGTGACTTATTTTGTTCAAAATCTAAATGCGTGTATCCAATTCTTTAACCGGTTATCAAACTAGTCCAACTAGTTCAGTGTTCAGTTCACCCTCACCATCAAATTTCTGCCCCAGAAATTTTTATCCCGATAATAGTTTTTAATTGAAGTTTTTTATCTTCGATAAGATTTTTTTATTCGGATAATAAATTGTCACATGAAATTTTTCTGTCAGGATTATTACAGGTATCCACTAAGAACCTTAAACACTTAAGATGCCTAAAGTCGGTATAGGGGTTACTTCAAATATTCATCAAAATTAAAATATTTATGAGGCTATTGCTTGGAAAAGCAATACCATCGAAATATTTTAAATAGGACGGTGTCTTTATTTAGGGACTTATGTCAAAAAATATATATTTGTTTAAAATTTTCTACCCACAAGCTTTTTATCCTCAATACCCCTAATGATAAATTACAGCCACTTCGTTTGGAGTCTAGGAACATCAAAATACATAAAAAGGAGAAGGCCTTTACATTGATTTCGGAAAAAATAACCTTAAAAGCGTGTTCTTTTCTAGAATGCAAAAATACAGCCACTGAGGTTGAAAAATATACCTAGGAGTATACAAATATGGGTCTGTGTTTCAAATCTCCTGTGAAGAAGTTTTATGCCAACCACTCATCCTGAATGACAAATTATAGGCACTTGGGCAAAAAATAAAAAAAAGAAATCCGCAAAGTACCAAAGAACTATGCTTAAACATGAATTTAATTTACAGTGCCCTGCGAAGTACTTTTTGTAACAATCAAGAACTTGTAATATCAAATTATAATCCCTATATAAAACATATTTTCTGTCCTCTAAGAACCCGGAATGACGCAGTACTTTTGGTTGCAAAGGCGCCTGTGACCATCAATACACCTACAAGTGCGACGGACCTCTACATTACCACTATTTGCGCTAATTCTTCCCTCTCTCTATTTCTCTTTTCATAAAAACAAATGTATACCTCCAACAAAAAAATCACCACCATTCATTGTTCGGATGTGTTTTGTTGTGGCGAGGGATCTTTAAATGGGGGCAATGTGAAAACATAGACCTACATTGCATACATTCAGAATAGCAATTTTCCCCCGAAAATGGCGTGGTACTGCTATGTGGGGGCAACATCAAAATGTGGACCAATATTTAATTAATCCACGGAGGTGGTTTTTACCCTTCTCATTTTCCAACTTACAATCACTTGGTAAATGAGGCTAAAACCTAAAAAATACCGACCGACCGAAGCAATATCAAATAAACGGCAGAGATTTCTCAGAACTTTTGGATATGTCGTTATAAACATTTGCGACCCTATTTAATTTCTTATTGAAAGCCCTTCATGAAATCTTCTCATTTGCACCACTGTTCGACTTTAACCCAATTGTGGCGGCTTCGATACATTAAACCAAATTTTCCCATAATGTTAAACATCGTTGCGGCTTTAGATGACAGTAAAGTTTACTATAAATTTCATCACAAGAATAACAACAACAGCAACAAAACCAACTACAACAACAAACAGCATTTTGTTCGGCACGAAGTGGTAATGATTGTAAAGAATATGAGTATGACTTATAAAATAACCATAAAAGTCAGATCTTTTTTTCCTTTGCATTGAATACAACGATCTTCTGCCATGAGAGAATTTTCTATCGCCACAAAAAGTGCAAAAGATTATAACAATAAAAACAAAAAAAGACTATCGATGAAATGGTAGGTGGTCTGCGGGTGGTAGTTATGGTTGTTATTTTTTTTTCGGGAATACTAGGTGGGAATTTATGGAGAAATTTCAATAATCAAATTAAATTAAAAAAGCGGATTTTTATTGGGATCATAAAAAGTAAAATTAAAAAACTAAGTGCTAGGGAGATCAAAGTTGTGTGAAATGGTTATAAGAGGTGAAGGGTGTAAAAATACTCTAATGTTGGCAAAATTGAGGTAAAAAATTAATAATGGGAACATGTGAAGTCATCTTGGAAAATAGTGTTTCTTCGGAAGTGACAATAAAAAATATCCAAGAATTTGAAAGCATTTGTGTTGATAGTTTCTATTTTTTTCTATTATGAAACTATTAAAAAACCCAACCAGTAAAAATAAATTGAATTTCGTTGATGATATCCATCAAATCTATCAACACTGACAAGCAATACGTGCATCTATTCTCACCTGTCAAACATTAGATCACCAAAACATTTATAGAGACCGAACAGCAATGCAACGTTTTTACAGTAATTGTTGTTGACTTTTTATGGCCAACACTTTAGTAACGCATTAACGGTGTTAATGCATAGAATTGGTTGGTGGTGGTGGTGGCCATTAGCCATCACTAAATCAATAATTGGCTATGATTAGAAGGTAAATGCGAAAAGACATTCAACAATGTTGCAGCCAATAAAACGAACCCATAATTTTGTTAACTTTTTGTAAACAAACCACAATTGAACGAAGGAAAAAATATTAACAATAATAACAATATCTGCAAGATTGTTATAATGGTAGGCACGTAGCCAATGTTAGTATGTTGGATTTAATTTAGACTGGATTACAGGGTGAAACAGAAAAGAAGTTACAATTTTTAAGGATATGCATTTCTTTAATTAATGGAATTCTTCTTACCAAAAATTATCCGGTATTTTGTGCCCGTTTTTATTCTAATAAGCTGTAATTTGGTATTTTGGATTCTCACTGGGTACAAAAGGTTCCTACTTCAAATTATAAACATTGGTCCAATGACGCTATATCCCTAATTTTTAGGAGTTTGGGCACGTGTTTCAATCAAATTGGCTGGAATTTTATATTTTAAATTCTCATTAAGTATAAAATCTCCTCACCAAAAATTTTTCTGGTCGAAGTGATTTTAACTTGGCAAATCGGATTCCTGATGAATAACCAGTAAGGAAAGTAGTAAAGTCGGACTATGCCGACTATATGATATCCTTCACCACTTTGGGTATATTCTACATATGTATCCTAAAAGATGTCGCCTTTTCGAAGGAACATTGACATGAAATTGAAGGAACTTAAATATGTGATATTTATCTATATCAAAACCAACTAACATCATGTCATTCTGCAACCTATGCTAAATTTTGTAAATCGATTTAAAGCAAACTTGACACACGCTATTCGGCATGCTGAACTGTTTAAAATTTAATCTCACTCAAACATCCATTAATTATTTGGTGTACAATAAACATGAATAAGTCGAAATTGTATATGGAAGCTATGCTATATCTATATCTGAACCGATTTCAAGGAAACTTGCCAGAGATTAATTTATATTAACTTCAGTACGTTGTGTCAATCGGCCTAGCTAGGGGTCTTTAGTGCACCATTTACTTAAAATCGGACGAAAATATTTATAGGAGGTGTTTGTAAATCTGATCCGATTTTCACGAAACTTTGCACACATTATTCAAGACTTAATCTAGTATGCTTTGCTAAAATTCGTGCAAATCAAAAGATTTGCAGGGACTTTGGCGAACCATTTACCTAAAATCGGGTGAATCTATATAAGGGAGCTATGTCTACATCTGAACCGATTTTAACGAAACTTAGCACACGTCCTTCTAGACTTAATTGAGTACACTAGGCCGAAATTCGTGCAAATCGAAAGATTTTCAGGGACTTTGGTGCACTATTTACGTAAAATCGGGCGAAACTATATATAGGAGCTATATCTAAATTTGCACCGACTTAGCACACGTAATTCTAGACTTAATTCAGTACGATTTGCCAAAATTCGTGCAAATCTAATGATATTCAGGGACTTTGGTGCACCATTTACTTAAAATCGGACGAAACTATATATGGGAGCAATATCTAAATCTGAACCGATTTTCACGAAACTTAACACACACCATTCTCGACTTAATTCAGTAAGCTATACCAAAATTCAAGCAAATCTAATGATATTCAGGGACTTTGGTTCATCATATACCTAAAATAGGGCGAAACTATATATGGGAGCTATATCTAAATCTGAACCGATTTTCCCGAAATTAAGCGCACATCATTGTCGACTTAATTTAGTACGCTATGCCAAAATTCGTGCAAATCTAATGATTTTCAGGGACATTGGTGCACCATATACCTAAAATCGGACGAAAATATATATGGGAGCTATATTTAAATCTGAACCGATTTTCTCCAATTTCAATAGGGTTCATCCTTGGGCCAAACCAATGAGCTGTGCCAAATTTCATCCAATTCGGATCATAAATTCGACCTGTACTTTGCTCACAAAAATACATGGACGGACGGACAGACGGACAGTTGGACATGCATAAATCGACTCAGAATGTGATTCTACGCATATTCTCGATCTCGATTATTTTTGCCTGTTACAAAAATATGCATAAAGACATAATACCCTGTACCACAGTGTAGTGAAGGGTATAAAAACATCTTTACATAAATTTTACAATATACGAATCTCCTGTTCCATATGAAGGTCCCATTGAATTTTCGGTATGTGCACGTTTTTTGAGAGCATGAAGAACCTACTGCAATCACATCTGTTTTTATTTACCCTGATCGTTAAACATGACTTCCATAAATTCACTTCCATTTCCAGTATACAGTCATCCGAAAATAGGAAATATCCGAAAAAGTTCACCATGAATTGTTTCTTTATTTCAGACACTGCTACCGACCTTTATTGGTGTCGTATAATTCGCATAGGCATTTTCCAAATTATTTCGATATAAATGCCACATATGTACAATATATCAAAAATCTGTTGAGCAACAAGCCGAATGTTTCAATTCAATTGTAACACCTGTAATATAGGAAAGGGTAAGTTTTGTCCGGTTCTATCTCTTCAGTGCCTGACTTCAGGAATATTGCATAGAGAATGTGGGTAGGCTTAGCTAGGCTGTTGGAAAGGTGATCCCATTCCACTTGTTTGGTATGGGTTAGGTATTGTGCCTCCAATTCATGCTTAGTAGGATTTAAGGCGGCTGCACCATCCTGCTCTTAACTGTGCTAAGACTACTATTCGTGTCTGACTTAACAGCTGCTTCTCATATGTTGCCATTTATGGTCTCCGAGTATGGCATTCATTCAGCATTGTTTTACTGCCTGGGCTTTGCATTTTGAATGAATTCAATTCAGAGCAGTATGATAAGCTTAGTTGTTCCGCTTGTATCTTTGGACGTATCTTTCTTTCATTTACATCATGAAGATCTCTCAGGACGTGCAAGTTGGGAAAGCCTTTCCATAAGACTAGGCAGGGGTGTTTCCGATGTATCGACAACATTTTTTGTGCCGATCTTCGAATCCTCTGGTGCCACGAGGAGACACCCTGCTGAAGTTCTCTAAGCGGAATTCTGACAGTTCTGTATATTATTCCGCTGCGTATCATTTTCAGTTGCAAACCTCATTGGCGCCGCATAGCTTTATAGGAGGTCAACAATGTCTCCTTGTTAGCACCTTAAATGCTGCCAGTCAGCGACTTAAGAAGCTTCTTACTTCTCTATTCATGGCAAATGGCAGTGGCTTACGCGGTCGTCTTGAAAAGGCAATCGAAAGTTCCAACCAATATCTGGTAGTTGGTACCGGAAATCTGCTCTCCATCTACAATTATGTTCAGTAAGACCTTAATTTCAGCCATCCAAGTGGTGAACAGTGTAGGTGTGGATTTTTCATCAAATTCCTCAGATGGAAGAAATTCGCAAAATCAGCTATGTAGGCATATATCCTCCCAAATATGTCATCAATAATATGACCCGACGACATAATCGTACAACTACCCGCATACATTAAGACCTCGGAACACATACTTACAGATCATCCCACCTTGGCAACTCCCTGTTTCACTTTATGGACATTTGGCGTCCTGTTTGTAATTTCCTCAAATGACTGGCGTCCACAGTTATATCCAGGGACCGTAAGGGTTATAACTTATATCAAATCAGGTAAAAAATAACTGTTATTATGTGACCTAAATAAAAAAAATCCACTTTAATTAATTATTTTTTAACGGAAAAAATAAACGTTGATTTTTAACTGTTAAAAATGATTTTTATTTTTTCCGTCAAAAATAAAAGTCTTTTTGGGATTTTTATTTTTTCCGTCAAAAATAAAAGTCTTTTTGGGACTTTTATTTTTTCCGTCAAAAATAACAATCTTTTTGGGACTTTTATTTTTTCCGTCAAAAATAAAAGTCTTTTTGTGATTTTTATTTTTTCCGTCAGAAAATAAAAGTCTTTTTACGTAAATAAACATATAGAGTTTGGTACCAGTTATATAACCTTTGACCTAATAGTCAGGGGAATGATTCTTTAATTTATATTCATGATTTGGTACACTAGACTATTTTTTAAAAATTTATAACAAATATTTTTTACCTTTGATCTTGATTACTTATGTGTACACTTATTGTAATAAGGACAGAGAATTATAAATTGTAATTTTATAACTGATTACAAGTTGTATAAACTTCTTTACATAAAAAGAGTTTTATTTCCTGACGGAAAAAATAAAAATCCCGAAAGGACTTTTATTTTCTGACGGAAAAAATAAAAATCCCAAAAAGACTGTTATATTTGACGGAAAAAATAAAAGTCCCAAAAAGACTGTTATTTTTGACGGAAAAAATAAAAGTCCAAAAAAGACTTTTATTTTTGACGGAAAAAAATAAAAATCTCAAAAAGACTTTTATTTTTGACGGAAAAAATAAAAATAATTTTTAACAGTTAAAAATCAACGTTTATTTTTTCCGTTAAAAAATAATCCTTAACATGGGAACTGAGAGTGTTTTCTCAAGATCACTCAATATCCTCAATGGGCTCCTCAGTACGAATCTATTGGTATATGACACTATTAGTGTCCCATGTCTCTAACATGAAGATTTTTTTGTTCGCATTTTAAAAAATAACTGTTATTTTCGGTCCCTGGTTATATCTGATTATTCAACGTTTCAAATACGGTCTGAGATAGATATTTTCGATGTCCTGGAACAGTTTGGCAGATTGACGGTGTCGAAGGCCATTGATAGATTAAGAGGCACTACTGTTCCTTGCACGGTCTCTTCTAGTTCAGTATTCTACAATATATGTGGAAATGGTGTGCAATGCAAGTATGAGGACACATTTGGGGTTGACTGTGCTGTCTCAGTATCATCGGCTTGCCGGCAATATCGATGACCTCTTCTAATATCTTTGTTGATTCTCTTTGATTTGGGTGAGTCACCTGTATTACCGTTGTACTGTATTCGAGAGAAAGATCTTACTACTCTTTTGGCTAATACGGAAATTACAGTTCCCTTAATAAAATTAGGGAAAGTCGTCAGCATCTTCAGGCTCTCATTGATCTTCACCAGTGTGATTGGAATGGGAAAATCGTAATAAAGGCCTTTAGTTGATTTAGTAGCGCATTCTGTCATTGTGAAGCTGTAATTCTCGTGGAGGTTGCACTTGTAATATTTCATTTTGTTTGTTTTTGTTATGAAGGGTTCTTTATAATTTTTTCTGTTCTACCTTGACATAGCCCTTTACCGTGGCAGATAAGCCTGTTAAATTTCTTAAGGGTCCTTTCGAATAGAGTCCTGACTGCCAACCGTGAGATATTGATGTCAACGATAACGCCTAATACCTGTTATTTGAGAATTTACCTAAGGCTTTTAAATTGGTTATTTAGGAGCGCCAATTTTGCCACGATCATGATTTCAAAGGCAAACTGGCATTTATTCCGAGACTTTGGCCCAAAACCCGCAGACTGCCCTTAATGCATTTTAGACTCACATCCAACCTGTGGATCTTTTATATCAATAATATAGATTATTTCCTTATATAAATCGAATCTCTAAGCACTTTATTATGAAATTTGGTAAATTTATTTACATTACACCCTGTAAAGAATCTATATGAGCATTATGTGTGCTGCTACTTACAAACATAAACGATTTGAGAACATTTGCCATTCCACGTACCACATACGTTCATAAGTACGTTCAACGTATGAGTATGTGTGTGTGTGTGAATGATTAGTTTTTATATTTTGCATGTCAACATTAATAAAAACAATTTTAATGGCTCACTATAACGAGTACTGAGTGAACAACAGACAGACACACACACAATATAACAACAATTTAACAAAAAACTTCAAAACAACTTTAACACAATCAAAGCGAAAACTTTGTCGAAATCGCAAACAGTTCGACTGGCAATTTCTAATAGTGCCGGATTACAAGTGTTATAAAAACACTCCA
>NW_026874649.1:0-16581 GCF_032173495.1 Musca vetustissima
AAGCCGTTGATGTTTTATAGAATATTTTTCAAGGACCAACATCAAGGAACTTGTGGAAAAAATGTTTTTTTAATATCCACTCCTTTTTAAAAATACACTTGTGGAAAAAATATTTTTTTAAAAAAACCACGCCTTTTGAACTGGCGTAGGGGATAATAGATAGCAAGCAACGGCTCTGATTGGCTTTAACATGACGAAGTCCAGGCCTATCTTGGTCCTTCTTTCATCTTAATTATGGACATTGACCTCCCCGCGGTGTCACCTGGGGTAGCTATTTTCATCACCCGTTGAAATAGTGAGCTGATATGTGCCGGGAGTTCACCCATAAGAGCTATAAAAAAATGGGTTGAGGCGTCTGGTTAGTTGCCCACACTCGGAAAACCCAACCTACTATGAAAAATCTAAGCAAACCCCCTAATGTTGACGACCCCCGCAAACGTATAAAGGTCCACGATCTGCGAATCAGCATTTGGAATGTGCGCACGTTGTACAGAATAGGCGCAGTTTTCGCTTTGGCGGATGTACTCAAGAAGTATAAAGCGGATATTATTGCCTTACAGGAAATGCGATGGGAAGGGACAGGCGTAAGTAAATCAGACGATTTCGCACTGTATTATAGCTGCGGATTTATGGTTAACAGGAGAATAAAAAACCTCGTCTCCAGGTTCACTCCAGTAGATGAGCGATTTGCTGTAATCCGTATAATAGCGAAGTTCTTCTACATCAATCTTATTTGCGCCCATGCTCCGACCGAAGACAAAGATGAGCAGACCAAAGACATATTATACGAGCCTCCATGAAGAACCATTACACATGAGGTTGATTGACTTCGTGGCAGCAAAAAACATGGTATTTAGCAGCACCAGATTCAAGATTCAAGCATCTCGATATATAGAAGGCCATTTGGATTTCTCCTGATCAAGCAACCAGAAATCAAATTGATCATTTTGTGATAGACGGAAGGCATTCATCCAGTGTATTAGACGTTTGATCGATCCGAGGGGCAAATATCGATTCGGACCACTACCTTGTAGCAGCCAAGGTTCGCATCCGCGAACACGGAAACTCGACGTCGAAAAGCTACAAACACAGGCCTACTCCGCTCAACTTACCGACCTGCTTGACGAAAGCACTTCTTGTCTCGATAATAGTATAGAAGCACAATGGCAAGGAATTGTCCACTCCCTACCAACTGCAGTAAAAGCAACACTTGGGTATCAAAAACAACCAACAAGGAACCTATGGTACGATCAGGAGGGCAACCCTGCAGAAAGTAGCAACACGTAAAGCGATGTAGAATTATCGGGAGAAAAGGAGAGAGGAGAAACGCATTTTCAGAAAAAAAAGAAAGAACAAGAAAAACGTGAGCGTGAGCAAATCGAGATGTACAGGAGTGGAAATGAAGTCCGAAAATTTTACAAACGAGTAAAACACCAAACCGAAGGCTTTGTTGCAGGCACATCTTCCTGTAGAGATGAAAAAGGAAACCTCTTGACAGATACAGACAGCGTGTTGAG
The DNA here is from genome assembly GCF_032173495.1 of Musca vetustissima. Classification (NCBI taxonomy): domain Eukaryota; kingdom Metazoa; phylum Arthropoda; class Insecta; order Diptera; family Muscidae; genus Musca; species Musca vetustissima. The sequence continues at coordinate 1,518 of NW_026874649.1, forward strand.
GATCTGGAAGGAGCATCATCTGGTATCAAATAGTGGCGATGAAGAAGATACCCCAGAACCAACAAGAGATGACGGTATATAATGTATACCACCTAGCCAAGATGAGGTCAGAATAGCAATTAATCGGCTGAAGAACAATAAAGCAGCAGGTGCCGATGGTTTACCAGTGGAACCATTCAAGACAGGTGGTCAGATGCTGGTCAGGAGCATGCACCAGCTGATTAGTACAATTTGGCTAGATGAATGCATGCCCAATGATTGAAACCTCAGCATCCTGTGTCTCGTGCACAAAAAAGGAGACAAGACGATATGTGCCAAATATAGAGGAATTAGTCTTCATCACATCGCATAAAAAGTGCTACCCAGTGTGCTGTGTGAACGATTGAAGCCAATGGTCAATGGCATTATTGGACCATACCAATGCGACTTCAGACCTGGCAAATCCACCATTGACCAGATTTTCACTCTGCGCCAAATCCTGGAAAAGACCCACGAAAAACACATCGACACATTTCACCTATTTGCACTCTGTACACCAAACATCATATGTTACTCGCTGATACTATCCGTGCTCTTATATGGATCTGAAGCATGGGTACTCGCGCAAGCTGATGAGGCATAGTCCTTGGAATGTTTGAGAGAAAAATTCTACGGGCTGATCTGCATCGACGGTGAATATCGGCGTCGAATGAACCACGAACTTTACAATCTATACACGGTCATCGACATAGTCAGTCGTATTGAGCTGCAGCGACTACGGTGGCTATGCCATGTTGAGAGAATGAATGAGAATGCCCCAACCCAAAAGGCATATAAAAGCGAGCCTACTGATGGTTCCAGTAGAAGGGGAAGGGCAAGATTCAGATGGAAAGACCAAGTAGAAAACAACATCTTGGAATGTGGTCTTTCAAATTGGAGGAGATGCGCACAACACCGACGCGCTTGGAAATCTTTTTAAGCTAGGCTCATGGAACAACCGTTCTATAACAAGCCAGCAAAGCAACCGAGGCGTGGATATTGAAAAGAACATTTTTTCAAGGACCAATATAGGCGTGGATTATTACAAGAAAATTTGAGGCGAGGATTTCTTAAAGAATATTTTTTCAAAGGACCAACAGAGGCGTGGATTTTTTAAATAATATTTTTTCAAAGGACCAACAGCAGGTGTGGATTTTTAAACAATATTTTTCAGGATCAATACAAGGCGTGGATTTTTTAAAGCATATTTTTTCAAGGATCAATACAAGGCGTGAATTTTTCAAAGCATATTTTTTCAAGGATAAATACAAGGCGTGGATTTTTTAAAGCATATTTTTTCAAGGATCATTACAAGCCGTGAATTTTTAAAGCATTTTTTTAAGGATCATTACAAGGCGTGGATTTTTAAAGAATATTTTTTCAAAGGACCAACTACAAGGTGTGGATTTTTAAAGAATATTTTTTCAAAGGACCAACAACAAGTCGTGGATTTTTAAAGAATATTTTTTCAAAGAACCAACAGAGGCGTGGATTTTTTAAAGAATATTTTTTCAAAGAACCAACAGAGGCGTGGATTTTTTAAAGAATATTTTTTCAAAGAACCAACAGAGTCGTGGATTTTTTAAAGAATATTTTTTTCAAAGGACCATCTGATGCGTGGATTTTTTAAAGATTATTTTTTCAAGGACCAATATAGGCTTGGATTTTTTAAAGAATATTTTTTCAAAGGACCATGAGAGTCGTGGATTTTTTAAAGAATATTTTTTCAAAGGACCAACAACAAGGCGTGGATTTTTAAAGAATATTTTTTCAAAGAACCAACAGAGGCGTGGATTTTTTAAAGAATATTTTTTCAAAGGACCATCAGTGGCGTGGTATTTTTAAAGAATATTTTTTTCAAAGGACCAACAACAAGGCGTGGATTTTTAAAGAATATTTTTTCAAAGGACCAACAACAAGGCGTGGATTTTTAAAGAATATTTTTTCAAAGGACCAACAACAAGGCGTGGATTTTTAAAGAATATTTTTTCAAAGGACCAACAACAAGGCGTGGATTTTTAAAGAATATTTTTTCAAAGGACCAACAACAAGGCGTGGATTTTTAAAGAATATTTTTTCAAAGGACCAACAACAAGGCGTGGATTTTTAAAGAATATTTTTTCAAAGGACCAACAACAAGGCGTGGATTTTTAAAGAATATTTTTTCAAAGGACCAACAACAAGGCGTGGATTTTTAAAGAATATTTTTTCAAAGGACCAACAACAAGGCGTGGATTTTTAAAGAATATTTTTTCAAAGGACCAACAACAAGGCGTGGATTTTTAAAGAATATTTTTTCAAAGGACCAACAACAAGGCGTGGATTTTTAAAGAATATTTTTTCAAAGGACCAACAACAAGGCGTGGATTTTTAAAGAATATTTTTTCAAAGGACCAACAACAAGGCGTGGATTTTTAAAGAATATTTTTTCAAAGGACCAACAACAAGGCGTGGATTTTTAAAGAATATTTTTAAAGAATTTTTAAAAGGACTACCAACAGGCCTGGATTTTTAAAAGGACTACCCACAGGCCTGGATTTTTAAAAGGACTACCAACAGGCCTGGATTTTTAAAAGGACTACCAACAGGCCTGGATTTTTAAAAGGACTACCAACAGGCCTGGATTTTTAAAAGGACTACCAACAGGCCTGGATTTTTAAAAGGACTACCAACAGGCCTGGATTTTTAAAAGTACTACCAACAGGCCTGGATTTTTAAAAGAACATTTTAAAAGGACTACCAACAGTCCTGGATTATTAAAAGGACTACCAACAGGCCTGGATATAATATGTTTATGGAAGCACCAATTAAATTTTATTTTTTAAAAAGTTTGCCTATGGTAATTTAAAAAAAAAAATATTTTTAAAATATTCACGCCTATGGAACTTTGCAAAAATATATATTTTTTATATACACGCATATGGAACTAGTGCAATTTTTTTTTTTTTTTTGTAAAAAATCTAAGCCTCTACGAACTTGTGGAGAATTTTTTGTTTTTAATTCTGGCATCTGGAACTTGTGGACATATGGAACTAGTCCAATATTTAAATTTACGCAAATCGAAAGCAATGTAGAAGCTTTCGGAATTTTTGATGTTAAAGATGCACCTCGTACAGGTGAAATTAAGTTGACCGTCATGTTAGCAGACGTAACATTGCCCAGGACCTAAAAATCGACCATAACTGTTCCAAACCATTTACAAAAAAAAAAAAAAATGAAAAAAAATAAATAAATTAAAATAAATAATAATGCATTTTCCCCCAACTTCTTTTAATAAATCCAAGCTAATCACAAAAAAATACTTCAATCAAAGAAAATTATTTATTAAATCTTCATACTCCCCCTCTAATATGAATAATGCCAATTAAATTTTCTAAATAATTTGCCGATTATTTGTTTTTTTATCTCTTTCCAATATTATTTTCTTAGTATTTGAAATAAACTTGAAAAATGTTAATTGCCTTAATTCTATTAAAAAAATAAAATAATACAAAAAAGTAACAGCAATCAACTAGACAACAAGTGCAACAAATATTAACAATCAAACTCTTGACAATTGCACAATTATGGTCATTACCATATACAAATAATAAAATATAGAAAAAAAAAACAAAAACAAAAAAATAATATTTGTGTTTTTATGCCAAATTCCCACTTTTCAACTTTCAAATCTAACCTCAATATTCACATCGACACATCATCATCATCATCAGCACCGCCACTGCTGATCACTGCCTTTCAAGCTAATTTTGTGACAACTGTCGTTCGCCACACACACCAAATACATAGCGAATGGGGGTAAATGTTGTAATTCATTTAAATTTAAATGGTATTGAAATTACACAAAGGAATTTCATTGTGAAATCGAATTATTTTTTTTTTTTTTCATTTCAAATGCGGTTTGTTAATTTTTTATTTTTAATTGTCGGTCTTGTGTTTGGAATTTGCAAATGAGAATTTTATTTTTGTGGCCCTTGAAAATATTCTTTAATAAATCCACGCCTCAGTTGGCCCTTGAAAAATATTCTTTAATAAATCCACGCCTCAGTTGGCCCTTGAAAAATATTCTTTAATAAATCCACGCCTCAGTTGGCCCTTGAAAAATATTCTTTAATAAATCCACGCCTCAGTTGGCCCTTGAAAAATATTCTTTAATAAATCCACGCCTCAGTTGGCCCTTGAAAAATATTCTTTAATAAATCCACGCCTCAGTTGGCCCTTGAAAAATATTCTTTAATAAATCCACGCCTCAGTTGGCCCTTGAAAAATATTCTTTAATAAATCCACGCCTCAGTTGGCCCTTGAAAAATATTCTTTAATAAATCCACGCCTCAGTTGGCCCTTGAAAAATATTCTTTAATAAATCCACGCCTCAGTTGGCCCTTGAAAAATATTCTTTAATAAATCCACGCCTCAGTTGGCCCTTGAAAAATATTCTTTAATAAATCCACGCCTCAGTTGGCCCTTGAAAAATATTCTTTAATAAATCCACGCCTCAGTTGGCCCTTGAAAAAATATTCTTTAATAAATCCACGCCTCAGTTGGCCCTTGAAAAATATTCTTTAATAAATCCACGCCTCAGTTGGCCCTTGAAAAATATTCTTTAATAAATCCACGCCTCAGTTGGCCCTTGAAAAATATTCTTTAATAAATCCACGCCTCAGTTGGCCCTTGAAAAATATTCTTTAATAAATCCACGCCTCAGTTGGCCCTTGAAAAATATAATAAATCCACGCCTCAGTTGGCCCTTGAAAAATATTCTTTAATAAATCCACGCCTCAGTTGGCCCTTGAAAAATATTCTTTAATAAATCCACGCCTCAGTTGGCCCTTGAAAAATATTCTTTAATAAATCCACGCCTCAGTTGGCCCTTGAAAAATATTCTTTAATAAATCCACGCCTCAGTTGGCCCTTGAAAAATATTCTTTAATAAATCCACGCCTCAGTTGGCCCTTGAAAAATATTCTTTAATAAATCCACGCCTCAGTTGGCCCTTGAAAAATATTCTTTAATAAATCCACGCCTCAGTTGGCCCTTGAAAAATATTCTTTAATAAATCCACGCCTCAGTTGGCCCTTGAAAAATATTCTTTAATAAATCCACGCCTCAGTTGGCCCTTGAAAAATATTCTTTAATAAATCCACGCCTCAGTTGGCCCTTGAAAAATATTCTTTAATAAATCCACGCCTCAGTTGGCCCTTGAAAAATATTCTTTAATAAATCCACGCCTCAGTTGGCCCTTGAAAAATATTCTTTAATAAATCCACGCCTCAGTTGGCCCTTGAAAAATATTCTTTAATAAATCCACGCCTCAGTTGGCCCTTGAAAAATATTCTTTAATAAATCCACGCCTCAGTTGGCCCTTGAAAAATATTCTTTAATAAATCCACGCCTCAGTTGGCCCTTGAAAAATATTCTTTAATAAATCCACGCCTCAGTTGGCCCTTGAAAAATATTCTTTAATAAATCCACGCCTCAGTTGGCCCTTGAAAAATATTCTTTAATAAATCCACGCCTCAGTTGGCCCTTGAAAAATATTCTTTAATAAATCCACGCCTCAGTTGGCCCTTGAAAAATATTCTTTAATAAATCCACGCCTCAGTTGGCCCTTGAAAAATATTCTTTAATAAATCCACGCCTCAGTTGGCCCTTGAAAAATATTCTTTAATAAATCCACGCCTCAGTTGGCCCTTGAAAAATATTCTTTAATAAATCCACGCCTCAGTTGGCCCTTGAAAAATATTCTTTAATAAATCCACGCCTCAGTTGGCCCTTGAAAAATATTCTTTAATAAATCCACGCCTCAGTTGGCCCTTGAAAAATATTCTTTAATAAATCCACGCCTCAGTTGGCCCTTGAAAAATATTCTTTAATAAATCCACGCCTCAGTTGGCCCTTGAAAAATATTCTTTAATAAATCCACGCCTCAGTTGGCCCTTGAAAAATATTCTTTAATAAATCCACGCCTCAGTTGGCCCTTGAAAAATATTCTTTAATAAATCCACGCCTCAGTTGGCCCTTGAAAAATATTCTTTAATAAATCCACGCCTCAGTTGGCCCTTGAAAAATATTCTTTAATAAATCCACGCCTCAGTTGGCCCTTGAAAAATATTCTTTAATAAATCCACGCCTCAGTTGGCCCTTGAAAAATATTCTTTAATAAATCCACGCCTCAGTTGGCCCTTGAAAAATATTCTTTAATAAATCCACGCCTCAGTTGGCCCTTGAAAAATATTCTTTAATAAATCCACGCCTCAGTTGGCCCTTGAAAAATATTCTTTAATAAATCCACGCCTCAGTTGGCCCTTGAAAAATATTCTTTAATAAATCCACGCCTCAGTTGGCCCTTGAAAAATATTCTTTAATAAATCCACGCCTCAGTTGGCCCTTGAAAAATATTCTTTAATAAATCCACGCCTCAGTTGGCCCTTGAAAAATATTCTTTAATAAATCCACGCCTCAGTTGGCCCTTGAAAAATATTCTTTAATAAATCCACGCCTCAGTTGGCCCTTGAAAAATATTCTTTAATAAATCCACGCCTCAGTTGGCCCTTGAAAAATATTCTTTAATAAATCCACGCCTCAGTTGGCCCTTGAAAAATATTCTTTAATAAATCCACGCCTCAGTTGGCCCTTGAAAAATATTCTTTAATAAATCCACGCCTCAGTTGGCCCTTGAAAAATATTCTTTAATAAATCCACGCCTCAGTTGGCCCTTGAAAAATATTCTTTAATAAATCCACGCCTCAGTTGGCCCTTGAAAAATAATCTTTAATAAATCCACGCCTCAGTTGGCCCTTGAAAAATAATCTTTAATAAATCCACGCCTCAGTTGGCCCTTGAAAAATAATCTTTAATAAATCCACGCCTCAGTTGGCCCTTGAAAAATAATCTTTAATAAGCCGGCCAATGCATATTTACAACAACGACTGTTGTGACCGCACATTTTTGCCAATCTGCTCTGCTCTGCTTGGGTCTGCTCTGATTGTTGGCCATTTGCCTTTCGGGCAAATTGCTGTTTTTTTTTTTGTCTGTCAGTCCATCAATTCATTCCTCCCATTCACATATCGAAAGATATTCTCGTTTTGTGCATTCATTAAATTCAATTGAATTTGCCAACCGATATAATTTGATTTTCTTCATCTCGTCTTCATTGTTGTCATCTCACTGTCGTTATAGTTTTCATTTCGAGTAGCTGTGTTGTTGTTGTTGGATTTTTCATTGTTGAAATGAAGTTGGAAACAAAAAAAAAACTTCTGTTGAAATGAAATCAATCATTTTCAATTGAAAAGCTAGAAACAAAAGGATAGAAATATATTTAAAACTCCAAAGGATATAAAAAGGAGTTGTGAGGGAATAGAACAAATTAAAATCCATAGATTGGTAAATTAAAGTTAAAATCCATAGATTGGAAAATTAAAGTTCTTTAATGGAGTTTGATAAATATTTTTGAACTTAATAATAATAAACAAATCCTTTCAAGGACAAATAATGCAATAACATTTTTCAAGGACACTGTCAGCACGGATATTTTAAGCAATATATTTATAGGACCAAAAAATCTCGCGGGTTTTCAGACAAATATTTTTTAGGCTACACTATTAGCTCAAATTTTATAAAAAAATAAATATTTTTCCAAAGACTAATCGTCGAAAGCAAGGATGTTTAACGAATATTTTTTCAAGGACCATTCATATACGTTGATTTATTACAGAATAGTTTTAAGAGGACCATTCATTATAAAATATTCTTTCCACTAAATTAAATAATAATATTTATTCACTCGAAGCACCTTGACCGATATTGGTGGGATCTATTCCGGAGAAGAATTTTAATATCAATATCGTATCAGATGTTACGTAGATGCTCAATCATTTCCAGCACTTCGCACCATCGACAATAGTCCATTCCATTGTCATTCCAATTGGAGATGAGAGACCTGATTCTGCAGTGACCTGTTATGAGCCCTACAGTAAATTTAATTTCCTTATTTCCTAATGATGACATCTGAAACGGTATTTTTACCATCTTCATAAAAATACCGTTTCAGATAGATTTGGGTGTTCTGCATGCAGTTTCCTCAAACCATCTGCTGCCAGATTTTTCTAAGTCAATGTAATGACCAGTAGGTGAAAATATGTGATCCCTCCTCGAAATGATTATATTGAAATCTTCGAAGTCGAGGTAGAGGATATGTAGTCCCTATCACATGACTGTCTTTATACAGAACTCCACGATTACGATCTCCAATAAGTTTTAAGACACTGGCATACCCAGAATAAGAGATTAACTACGCTCAAGATTCTTGGACCCTTGTTGCTTGGAACTTAACCAAAAAGTCCAGTAGCTAGGGATTAAGAATTACGTCCAAATAAACTTCAGTTCCTGTTCTAAGGAGTGCTGTTAGCCGCTACACACTATTTAGTTTGGACAAAAAAGAGTTTAAATACCTGCGAACGCACAAGACAATCATAAGTGAGTATAGGGACGGCAATTTTTTATTTTCGGTTTTAATCCTCAGTTCGTTTCTAAGGAGTTCTTGTATGATTAAAGTCTTATTACACATCTCCAAGTATTTTCAAAGGAATTTGATTTTTAAAGAGAGCTCCAAAATCCAACTCATTCAATATTGATAAAGGGTATTGTGGATTTTACGTTTCTTGCTGAAGAGTATCAATTCTGTGTTCGCAGTGTTGAAAAATTACCAAAGCCCCTTTGTTTGGTAGAAAATTATCACTTATCAACAAAACTACATGATAGGTTACATTCTTCATCTTGCCATACTGGACTTCACCAGGATCTAATTTATAAGCTCAAGTCACGGTAAGAGTCAATTTTACTCTAGAAGACTACGTTCCAGCTAGGAATGTATAGATTTAAGGATCACATATTCAAGGGGTTCTTCAATGTCTAGAAAGGCAGTCAAGCACCATGTATCCTCTCATCGAACTGCCTTCTGCTGATCTTTTTCCACATCAAATGTGTTTTTATACCCTTCACCACACTGTGGTACAGGGTATTATGTCTTTGTGCATATGTTTGTAACAGGCAAAAGGAAACGAGATAGACACATGGTTCCTTTTGAGAATATGCATAGAATCACTTTCTAAGTCGATTTATGCATGTCCGTCCGTCTGTCTGTCTGTCCATGTTAAATTGTAAACAAAGTACAGGTCGCATTTATGATCCGAATTGGATGAAATTTTGCATAGGTCACTTATTCGGCCCAAGGACGAACCCTATTGAAATTGGGAAAAATCGGTTCAGATTTAGATATAGCTCCCATATATATATTTAACCGATTTAATGTAAACGGTCCCTATATATCTTTCGATTTGCACGTAATTTGGTACAGCCTAATCATTTAGGTCTAGAATGATGTATGCCAAGTTTCGTGAAAATCGGTCCAGATTTAGATATAGCTCCCACATATAGTTTCGTCCGATTTCATGTAAATGGTGCCCCAAAGTCCCTATATATTTTTTGATTTGCACGAAATTTGGTATAACGTGCTGAATTAAGCCTAGAGTGATGTATGACAAGTTTGGAGAAAATCGGTCCAGATTTAGATATAGCTCCCATATATAGTTTCGTCCAATTTCATGTAAATTGTGCCCCAAAGTCCCTATATATCTTTCGATTTGCACGAAATTTGGTACAGCCTAATCATTTAGGTCTAGAATGATGTCTGCCAAGTTTCGTGAAAATCGGTCCAGATTTAGATATAGCTCACATATATAGTTTGGTCCGATTTCATGTAAATGGTGCCCAAAGTCCCTATATATCTTTTGATTTGCACGAAATTTGGCATAACGTACTGAATTAAGCCTAGAGTGATGTCTCCCAAGTTTGGAGAAAATCGGTCCAGATTTAGATATAGCTCCCATATATAGTTCCGTCCGATTTGATGTAAATGGTGCACCAAAGTCGCTAAATATCTTTCGATTAGAACGAATTTTGGCATAACGTACTGAATTGAGTCTAGAATGATGTCTGCCAAGTTTCGTGAAAATAGGTCAAGATTTAGATATAGCTCCCATATATAGTTTCGTCCGATTTCATGTATATGGTGCACCAAAGTCCCTATATATCCTTCGATTTGCACGAAATTTGGCATAACGTACTTAATTGAGCCTAAAATGATGTCTGCCAAGTTTCGTGAAAATCGGTCCAGACTTAGATATAGCTCTCTTTTATTATAGATTGATTTTAAGTAATTGACGTACTAAGGAACCAATAGGAACAAAACATTCTGAAATTAGTATAACCTAACCTGTGACAAGTTTGTTTGAAATCGCTCAATATTTGGATAGAGCTTCCATATATATTTTCGCCCGATTTCAAGTAAATTGGGCATCAAACTCCTCATGCTAGTCAGATTGACATCAATTTTTGCACAACGTACAAAATTGAGCATAGAATTACGTAGTTGCGTTTTCTAGAAGTACAGACATAACCCAACGGATGACCTATTTATATTTGTTTGAAGTCGATTGACATACTTTATGGATAGATCTAGGTAGATTCACATTTAAATAAATATCACATTTTTTTTCATCCAATTTTATGTTATAGTCCTGTTTAATATACCCATAGTGGTGAAGGTTATCATATAGTCCCCCTGTCCGTCCCCGTCCGACTTTACTACTTTCCTTACTGGTTTACTTTGGGGTCTTGGTTTTCCCGTTTTCGAGATGAAGGATATATATATATATATATTATATGATTGTGGATGGCCTCAGAAATTCTATTGGGCAAAAAGCTTACAAGCGGCTGATGTTATTGGATTTTGAAATTTCAATAAGGAAGACCCAAAGTTGTACAAGTATCCAAAGATCTTCATAACTTAAACTTAAATAGACACTGTAGAAGGCTCTTTGATGATTTCCAAAATGCTACAGACTATCTCTATTTCAATTGCTTTTTTAACTTCAATAAGGCTACCGAAGACCCATAAGTTGTTCAAGTATCCTAGAAGATTATATATCTGCAATAAGGTCATAGATAATTTCAGAGAGTTTAATGGCGCTAGAAGATCTCAATGTTGATCTAGAGAGTTTATTAAGATTTTGGACCTCTGATTTTTTATAATGCTGTAGAAGATTTTATGATTTTAATTAAACTATAGGAACATTCGGGGCTTATGTCGCTCTGGAAGGTTATGGAAGACGTCAATATAGTGGTAGAAAATTTAAGCCTTTCGAATTTATATGCAGATGACCTCAGGGGTTTGTTTAATACCATAGAGGAACTGAAGCCTTTAAAAATGGCTATAGAAGATCTCACGATTTCTATTTATGCACGACCTCAGGTCAAAATTTAAGGCGTACCCTAATGGTTTGTGGCTAAGAGAAGGTCATCCATAATCTTGGATTTTGTAAAGAAAAAAGTTCAAGTTAAACCATACATTTTTAAAAGATGGATATTCAAGGCATATCCTGCGTCTATACTATTTATCGACGATTTTTCTAGGCTTTTCTTACGGGTGGATTTTCTAAAGAATAATTTTGCAGGTTCATTCTGAGGATGGATTCTTCAAAGAAGAATTTTTCAAAGCATGTCTAAACCCAGATATTTTAAAGAAGACTTATTTTTAGCATGGATTTCTGAAGAAAATCTATTCGAAGCTATATTTTTTGAATGCAGTCCATATGTCAAAGACCTTCAGCAGACATAATATAAGTGGAACAATTTTCAAAAACCGCCCAAATACCAAAAATTGGACTTCTATATGTGAATAAGTGAGTGAGATTTGAACATATTTTTACAAAATATTTATACCCTACACAACTATATTGTCAGGGTATTATAGCTTTGTGCAGCCCCAAGAGTTTGTAACGCCACGAAATATTGGTCCTAGACCCACCTTTAAGTATACCGATCGTATCTCGACTAGCTGAGCCAATCTATTAGTATTCTATAACGTCTATATTTACCCCTGAAGGACATAGACCCGAGAATTTGATAGTATATATATGAGAAGTGATTAACTTTTAAATTGATGCCAATTGTATTGTCGTATGGACTCGGATGTGAGAGTTACAAGAAAATATTATATTTCCAGGTGCTTACGTATTCATATATTATTTATTAACCCATTAATATAGCGCTAATCGCTTTAAAATTTTCCATGAAGGTCCAGGTACACGTATATTTTTCCATGATGATCAGATAATAATATTAGAATGAAGTGGACGAAAACTTAATTTTGTGTGTTTTTCGAGCCGATTACAACATTACAATTCCTGATGAGAATGAGAGTCGTTGGTAAATATGTTAATTTAAGAACTTGGCGCATAGGCCAAGTTCTTAAATTACGGCGTGATGATTTTTTTATAAAAAAGAAATCTTTTTTACGGCTGTAGTAGACAAATGAAATGGAGAATATTTTTGTAAAATATATTCTCCCTCTATCTCAAGTTCCTTTGCGCCAACTTTGTCCTTATTTTCTTGTACCGTATATTAAATACTACAAGACGAAATAATTTGACCTCCGAATTGTCTACTTAATATTTTGTTCATAAGATTTTATGTATGGTCACCAAGGGAAATCTTATATTATTTCCACCGCCTCAAAATCTTGTTGTATAGTGTAATTTATAGATTTTGTTAAATTTTTTCCTAATTTATGCCGAAGTGCATTTGCTAATGTCTACATCTAATGTCTACATTGTCACTCCCCTATCACTAATAATATGGTATTTATTAATCATATTAATAATTCTAATTCAAAATTATTTAATATGCTTGATTTTGGGGGAGGAATATTAGAAACAACGAATCCACCCGCATTCGAACATTTCATGTGAAAACCGTGGCGCCAACAATTCAAATAGCGTGCGTGTGGCCTTTACTAAGCATCATTCTTAACAATTTCTCAAAATAATGACATAAAAACTTATAAAGAATAGTTTTCAAGGGCCAACTGAGGCGTGGATTTATTAAAGAATAGTTTTCAAGGGCCAGAAAAGTTTTCAAGGGCCAACTGAGGCGTGGATTTATTAAAGAATATTTTTCAAGGGCCAACTGAGGCGTGGATTTATTAAAGAATAGTTTTCAAGGGCCAACTGAGGCGTGGATTTATTAAAGAATAGTTTTCAAGGGCCAACTGAGGCGTGGATTTATTAAAGAATATTTTTCAAGGGCCAACTGAGGCGTGGATTTATTAAAGAATATTTTTCAAGGGCCAACTGAGGCGTGGATTTATTAAAGAATATTTTTCAAGGGCCAACTGAGGCGTGGATTTATTAAAGAATATTTTTCAAGGGCCAACTGAGGCGTGGATTTATTAAAGAATATTTTCAAGGGCCAACTGAGGCGTGGATTTATTAAAGAATATTTTTCAAGGGCCAACTGAGGCGTGGATTTATTAAAGAATATTTTTCAAGGGCCAACTGAGGCGTGGATTTATTAAAGAATATTTTTCAAGGGCCAACTGAGGCGTGGATTTATTAAAGAATATTTTTCAAGGGCCAACTGAGGCGTGGATTTATTAAAGAATATTTTTCAAGGGCCAACTGAGGCGTGGATTTATTAAAGAATATTTTTCAAGGGCCAACTGAGGCGTGGATTTATTAAAGAATATTTTTCAAGGGCCAACTGAGGCGTGGATTTATTAAAGAATATTTTTCAAGGGCCAACTGAGGCGTGGATTTATTTAAAGAATATTTTTCAAGGGCCAACTGAGGCGTGGATTTATTAAAGAATATTTTTCAAGGGCCAACTGAGGCGTGGATTTATTAAAGAATATTTTTCAAGGGCCAACTGAGGCGTGGATTTATTAAAGAATATTTTTCAAGGGCCAACTGAGGCGTGGATTTATTAAAGAATATTTTTCAAGGGCCAACTGAGGCGTGGATTTATTTAAAACATATTTTTCCAAGGACTACCAGAGGCGTGGATTTTTAAAGCACATATTTTTTCAAAAAAGGGTCTACTTTTCAAGGTTCCCAATAAGGCGTGAATTTTTTAAAGACTAATTTTTCAAGGATCCAAACAAGGCGTGGATTTTTTAAAGAATAACTTTTCAAGGATCCAAACAAGGCGTGGATTTTTTAAAGACTAACTTTTCAAGGATCAAACAAGGCGTGGATTTTTTAAAGATTAACTTTTCAAGGATGCAAACAAGGCTTGGATTTTTAAACACTAAATTTTCAAGAATCTAAACTAGGCGTGGATTTGCAAAGTGTCGATTTTTTTTCTTAGAGATCATCTAACCTAACCCACTGTTATGTTATTTTTGAATCCCCCTCCCGTTCCGACACACATATGTTTGCCAACAGACTATCAGACACAACACCAACAAACTATGGTTTTTCCGCTTCTATGGATTACATATTTCAAATCTAGCTCAGAGTCGTTTCCTAACTCTCCCTCCCCTCCCACTCATAATCCACTTTATTTCTTTTCTGTTTGTCTACATACATATGTATATTATTGCCAGTATCTGTCTGTCTTTATGTACTTTATGATATTAGAAAGAGAAAAAAAGGCCACACTGAAAAGGAAGCTAACAAAGAAACGTGTGTAGGGAAAAATGAATTTCATATTTTCTTTCATGTGTGCAGCAGAAAGGCGCGACTTTCTCTCTGACATAAAAAAGAAACACAGAAAAGGAAAAAAACCAAAGGAATGGAAAACGCAAAGAAATGCATATGCAAAAAGAAATAAAAACTAACTACATTTGTAGTGAGTACAAATAATTTCAATACATATGATCCGGTAGATGAGAACAAACCACAGAGTTTTGCCATATATTTATTTGTTTTTCATTATGTGTGTATTAGGGATATGTTTGCCGTCAGTGTTAAGAATGTCGAAAATGAAAGCATTAATTTCCAGATTATGTTAAAATTTAAGATGTGGCACTTTGGAATTGCTTCGTTTCATGTGAAATTTATAACTGAAATCGGAAGTGAATCGACAACCTGATCTTCATGAAATATAGAAGCTTTATTAAAATAATACATATATGGATAAGCATTTTTTTAAAAGGAAAATCGGAACAGGAACCAGTCTGACGCAAGAGTAATATATCTGATTACTT
>NW_026874650.1:0-16719 GCF_032173495.1 Musca vetustissima
AATACCACCAATCAAAATTATAAATATAGGTCCATTTTTTCGAAAAGCCCCCATGTAAGGGTAACCCCAAAATTTCGGTATTTTGAGGTTCTTGAGCGTGTTTTTCAACAGAATTCGCTGAAATTTGGTACTTTGAGTTCTTATTGGGTACCAAATAAACCTACTAAAAATTATAAATATAGGTCATTTTTTTCTGGTACCCCTCATATAACGGTACCCCTCAATTTTCGGTATTTTGGGGTTCTTGACCGCGTTTTTCAACGGAATTCGCTGAAATTTCCTTTATTGGGTTCCTATTGGGTAATAAATTTCTCCACAAAAAATTATGGATATAGGTCCACTTTTTCTGGTAGTCCCCATATAACGGTACCTCCTAATTTTCAGTATTTTGGGGGTTTTGATGGTTTTTTTCCACCGAATTTGCTGCAATTTGCTATTTTGTAGTCGTATATGGTAACAAATCTCCCTACCAAAAATTATTAATATTCGCCCCTTTTTGGGGTAGTCCCCATATAACCCCCTTTTTATATTAAAATAGTTATCTGATTTGTTACGCGTTTTGAGTTTGGTTCTAAGACTCTGTTGAAATCATTTCACCTGTGGAGGATAGCGAGATAAAAAAAACTAGAACATAAGGTTCGATAATGAACTACAGCCGCATTTTGGCCTAGCCCCTGTGTGGAGGTTCCAGATGGAGTGGACCGATATTTCCCATCTTCGAATTTGAACTAAGTTTGGAAGAAATAATAAGATGTGCGAGATTTGAATGAAATCCAACTTTATTGAAACGGATTTGGTCCAAAGAAACATGGGGTCTAGAACCAATATTTCGATGAAGCACATTTTCATTGTGTTAAAGTGTATACACCGTCATTAGCTGTAAGGCTGGAGGTATAATTATCCATTAAAATTTTCTGAAATTTGTATTGTTGTTTACATTATGGTTTACATAATCCGTTTTTAGAAATGTCGGTATAGGTCCACTTTTTGACATGTTCCCTATATTTTCATTTCTAGTACCTGCCCGTATATCTATGGTGGAGGGTATCCAAAGTTCGGCCCGGCCGAACTTAACGCTTTTTCACTTGTTTATATTAAAATGGTTATCTGATTTGTTCCGCGTTTCTAAATCTCTGATGTAATCATTTCACCTGTGGAGGATATCTAGATAAACAAGTAGAACGTAAGGTTCGATTATGAACTATAACCCGTATTTAGACCTAGCCCCTGTATGGAGGTTCCAGAAGAAGTGGACCGATATTCCCCATTTTCGAATTTGAATTAAGATTGGAAGAAATTAAAAGATGGACAAAGTTTGGATGAAATCTAATTTTTTTGAAACGGATTTGGTCCAAAGAGACATGGGGTCCAGAACCAATATTTCGATTATCCACATTTTCACCGTGTTAAAGTGTATACACCCTCAATAGTGATAAATCTGAAGGTATAATTATCCATTACAATTTTCTGAATTTTTTATTTTTGTTTTATTTTTGTTTACAAATGTCGGTATAGGCCCACTTTTTGGTATGTTCCCTATATTTTCATTTCTAGTACCTGTCAGTATATCTATGGTGGAGGATATCCAAAGTTCGGCCCGGCCGAACTTAACGCTTTTTCACTTGTTAATTCTTAGTTGAGAAATTTGATACAATAAGAACCCAATGTACCAAATTTCAGCGAATTCGGTTGATAAAACGCGCTCAAGAATACCAAACTTTTTCCTATTAAAGTGGCTATTACTTACATTTTGAGTTCGTGGAAAGTAATTTTTCCTATATGGGCTGATGATTTTCAATGTAGGTCCAGTTTTGTCATAGCCATAGTCAGTATTTCCCAAATTTTCCGATAGAAATTGCTGTAATTAGGTATTATCTGAATTATTGGAGAGTGAACAATTATACTTCAAGAAAACATTCAATATTGGTCTATGTTTTGACAAGCGTCCCTATAAAATTTATTTTGAAGGCTTAAGCCAAAATTTTTCACAGGTGTTACTGTAATTTGGGTTATTCAGAAGTAGTCCATACACAAAGATTCCGGCTCAATGTTCGCATTTCCGCACTGACATTGCTATTTCTTTTCTGAAACAATGAAATGTAAGTCCATGTTTGTTAACATTTTATGGCGATATTGTTTTTAGACGATTTCTTTCACACTGAGTGTCTATATTTGGTATTTTTATACCCTTCGCCACACTGTGGCGATTTAATGGAAATGGTTCAGCAAACCCCATATTCGGAGTAATGTCCAGATAGACGTATGCGAAGTTTTCTTGAAATCGGATCAGATTTAGTATAGCTTCCATATATATTTTCGTCTGATTTTATGTAAATGGTGCACCGAGGAGCCTACGTCTGTTTCATATAGATGAATCATAAATTAGTTTCGCCCGATTCCATTTCAATGGTCCTCTAAACATTATATGCCTTTCTTAAATCACTGTGCAACAGTTGTATTTGTTAAAACATAAAAGTAATCAAGGGTATAACCATGTTTAACGAACTATGCATATAAGAGAAAGTGAGCGATAGCTACTCAGTCAGGCAAACAACTAACCATCCAGCCGGCCTTAGGAAAATATTATTAACACTTCAATGAATCGCTCTTTGCAAGTTCTTTTTTTTTCTTCTACTTTTTTTGACGTTAGCATAAATGTGTTATTGAGCGATAATAAGTTAAGTGAAATGTGTGTTTTTTGCAGTTTGTGGCAAATATGAAAGCAAGAAGAAGAACAACAAGAAAACTAACATTTTTTAAAAACGAAAGAAAAGTGGGGAAAAATGGGAATGGGGTTAGTGTTATGTGGTAGTACCGGTACCTATTTAGACCATCGATACAAACAACAAATACACAAGGATTACTAAGGCAGGCAAAGCTGGCATGAGCATAACCAACCAGGGAGGCCATGGTAAGTAAAACTAGAAGCTGGCTAACGAATTTTGTTGTGGTGGTCGTAGTCGTGGTGGTGTTGCTTGATGTTCTGATTTTCCTATTTGTTCCTGTTGATAATGGTAGTGTTCCAGTTGCTTGTGGTAGCGTTGATAAACCTCTACTTTTGCCACATAACATTTTAGCTTGCTTAAAGATGAAAGTGGCCAGAGTATTGTAAAAGTCTCCACCCAAATGTAGTTCATTTACAGTGGTGTTGCTATTGTTGTTGTTGTTGTGATTTTCTCTAAAATTTTTCATAACGGAAATTGTCACTACTTCATGTCTTGCGGATGATGTGGATGAGGTGCTGTTGTTGGAGTAGAATGTTCTTGGGTTGGGTTTTGGAGAGCTGTTGTTAGTCTGTAACTCGTTGTTCTTCTTCTGGCTTTTATGCAGGTGGTGTTGACGTGGTTGCTGCTGCTGTTTTTGATTTTTAAGGTACTGCAGAGGTTGCAGAGATTCCTCGCTATCCTTGTTAGTTGGTCTGGCAGCTGGCAATGCAGTTAAAATTTCCGACAATGCTGATGTTGATGATACCATTGTCATTGTAGCTACTGGTGGTGTGATAACTTTAACGGTGGATGTTGTTGCTTGTGTTCTAGAAATTGATGTTGTTGGTATTGTTGTTATCGTTTTGTTGTTGTCGTCCTCCTCTACGATTTTTTTTCGTTTCCAGTTCCCAATTTTTTATTTGTTGTTTAGTATTAGCGGATTTTTTATATTTTATTTTTCCCATATTTTTATTGAATTCAAAGGGAGTTACTTCTTCTTCTTTTTCTGCCATCAGTACCTCCGCTTGTTTTAGCTTTTCCAAATCATCATTGCATGTTTGCTTATTTCCATGGAAATCATGGGGATTTTCGAATGTTGTTAGTAGGTCTCTTGTTGTTGTTGCTGCTGTGACTTTGATTGAAGTAAAATTTCGTTTATTTTCGCTGTTAGTTTTCATGTTTTTTTCTTCTTTTTTATTATATTATATTATTTATGTTGTTGTTGTTGCTATTTCCCTGCTCCAATTTTTTCCTTATCTGTTATTCTCCTTTTTTATCTTCTTTAAAAATTGCAATCAAATTTTGAAACGAACATATCGTTGTTCGTACTAATGTTATTTCATTGATTGATTATAAATTTCCACGTTAAGGACAACAACAGTCAGTCAGCCAGTCAGTAAGACCGACATACAACCCAGCAGAAAAAAGGAAAATCCAACAAACAAAAGAAAATTAAATAAAATCTCTCAAACAAAACGGGGAAAATATGTTTCCAATTGTTAGTAAATTTCTCTTCTTTTCTCTTTAATTTATGTGATCATTTTTTTATTCACAAATACATATATGTGTGTACGCACACACACTCCCAGCAGTTTTCTTATTTTAAATTCTTCTTTTAGCTGAAGATAAACTCTTCGTTCGCAACATGCCACCACAGTTACCCTTTTTCTACAGCAGCATTAGAGAGGTGGGGTGGATGAGGAGTGCGCCACATAAAATGTTGCAGCAATTGAATGTTGAATTAATCCACAAACCGTTTGTGTTGCTCTTTTGATCCATCAAATCCTCTTAAGAGCTTTACGACTAACTGTGCCACTGCTTTGTTGGCTGACTAGCTCACTGGTTAGTTGGATGGTCGTTTAATGTGCCACCTTTCAGCCACGTCTTTTTGGTTGCCAGGAGGATATTGCGCGTTCTACGTTTCGTATTTATTGTATCCTTTTTCTTTAAACGACATTAATTGTTTATGTTGTTACAGCTGATTTTGTTGTCTTTGAAATTGCATCATATTCATATCACCCTTGAGCTTTCTTCCGGTTCTCTGTCTCCCTCTCGCTCCCCTATGTCTCTCCGTCTCCAACATTTTTTGATCTGTTTCCTTCTTTTGTTTTTGATAAATATTTCGTCCTCTTTGATTCGCCTTAAATATTGTTTCTCTCCGGTTTAAATATTTAATTGTTTGCGTGTAAAGAAAAACGAAAAAAAAACAAAAATCAGTTAAAGAAGGCAACAACATTAAATTGCATGGATGTATCAATAACAAGTGAAAAAGCGTTAAGTTCGGCCGGGCCGAACTTTGGATACCCTCCACCATAGATATACGGGCAGGTACTAGAAATGAAAATATAGGGAACATGTCAAAAAGTGGACCTATACCGACATTTCTAAAAACGGATTATGTAAACCATAATGTAAACAACAATACAAATTTCAGAAAATTTTAATGGATAATTATACCTCCAGCCTTACAGCTAATGACGGTGTATACACTTTAACACAATGAAAATGTGCTTCATCGAAATATTGGTTCTAGACCCCATGTTTCTTTGGACCAAATCCGTTTCAGTAAAGTTGGATTTCATTCAAATCTCGCACATCTTATTATTTCTTCCAAACTTAGTTCAAATTCGAAGATGGGGAATATCGGTCCACTTCTTCTGGTACCTCCACACAGGGGCTAGGTCTAAATGCGGCTATAGTTCATTATCGAACCTTACGTTCTAATTTTTTATCTCGCTATCCTCCGCAGGTGAAATGATTACAACAGAGTCTTAGAACCAAAATTAAAACGCGTAACAAATCACATAACTATTTTAATATAAAAAAGGGGGTTATATGGGGACTACCCCAAAAAGGGGGCGAATATTAATAATTTTTGGTAGGGAGATTTGTTACAATATACGACTACAAAATACCAAATTGCAGCAAATTCGGTTGATAAACGCGTTCAAGAACTCCAAAATACCGAAAATTGGGGGTATCCTTATATGGGGGCTATCCGAAAAAATGGATCTATATTCATAATTTTTTGTGGGGAGATTTTATACCTATTAAGAACTCAAAATACTAAATTACAGCTAATTCGGCGGAAAAATACGATCAAAACCCCCAAAATACTGAAAATTAGGAGGTACCGTTATATGGGGACTACCAGAAAAAGTGGACCTATATCCATAATTTTTTGTGGAGAAATTTATTACCCAATAGGAACCCAATAAAGGAAATTTCAGCGAATTCCGTTGAAAAACGCTGTCAAGAACCCCAAAATACCGAAAATTGAAGGTTACCGTTATATGGGGGGTACCAGAAAAAATTGACCTATATTTATAATTTTTAGTAGGTTTATTTGGTACCCAATAAGAACTCAAAGTACCAAATTTCAGCGAATTCTGTTGAAAAAGAACTCAAGAACCTCAAAATACCGAAATTTTGGGGTTTCCCTTACATGGGGGCTGTCCGAAAAAATGGACCTATATTTATAATTTTTATTGGTGATATTTGCTACCCAATAAGAACTCAAAGTACCAAATTTCAGCGAATTCGGTTGAAAAACACGCTCAAGAACCTCAAAATACCGAAAATTTGGGGGTATCCTTATATAGGAGCTATGCCTAAACGTGGACCGATATAGCCCATCTTCGAACTTGACCTGCCTGCAGACAAAAGACGACTCTATCTCAATTCCTTTAGACGCTAGAGTGATTACAACAGACAGACGGAAAGACGGACATGCATAAATCGTCTTAGAATTTTACGCTGATCAAGAATATATATACTTTATAGGGTCGGAAATGATTATTTCGATGTGTTACAAACGGAAAAACAAAACTAATATACCCTCCATACTATGGTGGAGGGTATAAAAATGTGTTCAATACATATAAGAGCATATACACATACACCTAGTCTTGCTCTCTTTGTCTCCTCCCTTTGACTAGCAGCTTAATTAAAATCTTTTTTTATTGCAATATTTTCCCCTGTGCATTTTGTTATCTGCAGCTGTTTTTTTTATTAAAAAATTTAAAGCAGAATTTTTATAGTTGGTTCATTCATCTCTTTGTGTTGGTTAGCTAGCTGTCTGGCTTTTACCACAAAGAGCTTTTTTGTTTAACGTGTCATAAAGGCAACAGAGGTATGATAGGTAGTGTTGTTGTGAATTGGAAAACTTCACAGCCATTGATGTACCATTATTTTGTATATACATATATGTAAGCATTCCGTATTAATTTTTTTAAATTTACGATTTTTTATTCATATAAGATTGTTAGACAAGTGCCAGACAGACGAGAGAAGTGTTGCTCAATAAAATTCTTAATGGAATATCAACGATGCATAGAGGTGGGCTAATATGACATTTATTTCAATAAAATTCTTTAAACATTCTAAGAATTAATACCTCTCGACGTATTAAACGTACATCTGGAAAATATAATAGTTCTATCATACATATGCAGGGAGTACTAAATAATTAACATTGACAATTTTGTGAGGAAACTTCTCTTTACAGCTTCTGCTGTTGGGAAATTTTCCTCAAAATTTTAAAATATCTATAGTTGATAGATTTGACAAGGAATTTATGCGAAATTTCGGCTCTGTACCAATGAATATACCAATGGGTAATTTTTGACCATTTGTGGGGGAGGTACCAGAAGAAGGGGACCAATGGGTCCCATCTTCGGACTTGGTCTAGGCTTGGTAAAGTAAATTGGTTGTACAAAATCTGTTTTTAATCAAACATTTTTTTCGACTAATATTGAATATATAAATACTGGCAATTTTGTCCGTTTGTGGTGAGGTACCGGAAGACGTGGACCAATGGGTCTGGGCATGGTAAAGTTAATAGGTCGCACAAAGCTTGGTTCAAATTGGGCTTTCATTTCGCCTAATATTGAATTTATAAATATTGAGAGAGAGAGAGTGGACGAATGGGTCCCATCTTTGTACTTGATCTAGGCTTGATAAAGATGAAAGTTTGGTTCAAATTAGAATTGGTTCAAAGAAACATGGATCTCATCCGATATTTTAAGCCAATATTTTAATATACAACCATATAAAAGTCCCATGCTGAAGGTCATAGCCGAATTTTTCAACGTAACTATTTTTAATGCGCACCTCATGGTGAAGGAAGTATTTTCTATGCGATATTTTGTGGGGTTGAATGAGAAATACCCTAAAGACATTGACCGATAATGTCGTTAAATTATTACCTATGAACCTAATTTCCGAACCTCAACCAGTTCGGTCGACTCGAATATCCGGTTCGTCTGGTATTTATTTATAATTTGAAATTTTTGGATTTTTTCGAATATTCGTTTCAAGTCGATTCTGATTGATATAGGGAAGCAATATATATATTTTTGTCATATTTCGTGCAGTGTAAGTGTAGAATGACATGTATTAAGTATTGTTGAAATCGATTCGAATTGAGATGCAAATCTCGTATATAGTTTCGGTGTGGTTAACTTGTGCAGTTAATATCCTACGTTTGCCCGATTGAGGTGAAGTTTTGCACAGCGCTCTGTTCTACAGCATACTCCACACATTCTATGCTTGTCCGATCGAAAGGACTTTGTGCATATACAACCAATCAACCAACCAATAATAATCATAAGAGCATATCTTATAGATATCCAATGGTGTAGAGTATCACATAGTCGGTGCTTTCGACGTTTGCTCTTTCCTTTTTGATTTTTCATATAAATTTTCAAATAAAAAAACGTATTTGCAGATTATTTTATGGGTATGTATTGACATAGCCCTCATATAAAAGTCGTGTTCAGTTTCGATATTTTAAATCTTTTATTTTGCATTTAAACCACGAAGTGACAGTGACAGTCTGACTAAGCCCTATTTTCGGTATTTTGAATGTTTTGAACGGCATTCCCGATTATTAAAAGGCGAAAACAGTTTTTCGGAAATTTTTCAATGTAGGGATAAAAATTATAGTAGAAATGATTTAGTCAACAAAAATCGACTAACATCTAAAAACAACCCAAAAGAAGTTTTTTATAAAAAATATAATATTGTCCCTAATATTGTAGTTCTCTCATTCAACAAATATCACAAATGAATCCCCACTATAAATATTTCATTCATGTAAATCATCTAAAATTTGTCATACCCTTACAAACTTTAAATGCTTCTAAACCATAAGCTGTATCTTTGCATTATTAAAATACCTAGGTATGTATGTACGTTTATTAAATGTTCCTGCATATAAGTTTTCATTTGCACCCTCTTGAATTAAAACACGTTGACAGCTTGTCTTTTAACATTCTGCGTTTTGGGGCTATATGTCAGTACGAAGTAACAAAACCCCGAGTTATTATCACACTACTCAGCAACACGGTTGTTATTTTTCTGACGCTATAATCCATGCTCCTTTTGCCCGCTCGTTATACCTTTTTTGGAGTGTCACAAAAACGTTTAAAGTTATATACATTAATAAAGTTGCAACAAAAATAATAGTGTAACAAAAACAACAGGAACTATGTATGTATGTGTGTAAAGAGCATTTATTTTTGTAAAAGCTCAATGCTCACCTGGATCCTTTTATGTATAGTTGTTGGATGTTTTTATATTATTTGACAAATAATTTATTTGAACTTCTTTATTTTTGTGCACAAAGTAATTTTTATACACTTCACCACTCTGTGGTACAGGATATTATGTCTTTGTGCACATGTTTGCAACAGGCAAAAGGAAACGAGATAGACACATGGTTCCTTTTGAGAATATGCATAGAATCACTTTCTGAGTCGATTTACGTATGTCCGTCCGTCTGTCCGTCCATGTATTTTTGCGAACAAAGTACAGGTCGCATTTATGATCTGATTTGTATGAAATTTGGCATAGGTCACTTATTTGGCCCAAGGAAGAACCCTATTGAAATTGGGAAAAATCGGTGCAGATTTAGATATAGCTCCATATATATATTTTCGTACGATTTAATGTAAATAGTGCACCAAAGTCTCTATATATCTCTCGATTTGCACGAAATTTGGCACAGCGTAATGAGTTAAGTATAGAATGATTTGTGCTAAGTTTTTTGAAAATCGGTTCAGATTTAGATATAGCTCCCATATATATATATATATATATATATATATTCGTCCGATTTAATGTAAATGATCCACTAAAGCCCCTATATATCTTTTGATTTGCACGAAATTTGGCACAGCGTAGTGAATTAGGTATAGAATGACATGTTTATGGATCCAATTTCATTTTACTGGTCTTTAAAAATGCGACGTCTGTTAGGATTTATCTGTTGAATATACCCCATGTGGTGAAAGGTATCATATAGTCGGCCCCGTTCGACTTTACTACTTTCCTTTTTGTTTCTTTCTGTTTTCATATTGTGTTAGGGAAAAAGTTTATATTATAGGGTATTAATGTATTAATTTGAGGAATATATATTTATATATATATAATATATAATTTGTATTGATAATAATTGACACACAAATCTTTCGAAAAATAGCTTTGAAAGCTTTAACGACATCTCCGAATATCTGTAACTACGAAAATCTTTTCTGTATGTTCGAGAATAACAAGAAGTCATTGGATCTCTTGTCAGGGCTCTACGTCAGATGCCATATCAATTCCACGTCTCCTCTTGTTTGATATCGAATTGTGAGGTACCACTAGAATTTACCGTCCTATGATGATCAACAGTCGCCATTGGAACATTGTTGCCGCCGTATGGCGGTCAAGTGTTCATTTAATATCGAAATTCGGTTAGACCACACAATACCATGTAATTGTAGGAAGCACTGTTGCCATAGCATAGGAGGTACTTTTCAAAATAATCCAATCACCTACCTCAATAACAATTTATTCCTCAAATTATTTCCGAGACCTAAAAATTTTAAAACTTCTTTAAACAGTCATGTCCGGCCGGGCTGGTTACCCTATGTATCGCACATTCGATGATCCCGGCCTATTGGAGGGTGTTGCCCCAAATTGTTCTACGCTTTTAAATGATAACTTTTGAGTAAAACTGGTACATTAGTTGGGTTTATTATCTTAAAATTCAATTCAAATATGTATCTAGATTCGTCTCCTGCGAATAAATGTTATACTACATGACTTCCTAATGGTAAATATTTAGACGAATCCGACAATTCTTCATAATCGGATAAAAGGGCGATGATATTTAATATTAGGTTGGGAAAAAAAGAAATTCATTATGAAAATATCGATAAAATCGGAGAAATTTTCGAAATTGACCGGCATGTTAGCAGTCTTAACTTCGCACTAAAAATCGACCATAAAACTGCTATAAGCCATTTATGCTGGATTCAAAAAAAGAAGCTCTATGTTTGGGTTCCACAACAATTAACAGAAAAAATTGGATGGATCGAATTTCTATCTGCGAAGCCTTGGACGAACGGAATGAGATGGACCCATCATCTCCAGTCACCATCTTAAACGTATGGTGACTGGAGATGAGAAATGTATCACATACCATAATCCTGTGCGAAAGCGATCGTGGTCAAAGCACCTCAAACAGTGGCCAAACCATGCCTAACGTCCAGGAAGGGAATTATTCATTATGAGATGCTTGCATATGACCAAACGCTAAATTCTGATCTCTACTGTCAACAACTGGACCGTTTGAAGATAGCAATTGACCAAAAACGGCCAGAATTGGCCAACAGGAGAGGTTTCGTGTTCCACCAGGACAACGCTAGGCCACACACATTTACAGGACTCGCCAGAAACTTCGGGAGCTTGGTTGGGAAGTTTTAATGCATCCGCCATACAGTCCACCAAGCGATTATCATCTTTTTCTTGCATAGCAAAATTTCTTTAATGAAAAAAGTGGTATCTAGGGAGGATGATTGTGAAAATCGACTACTAGAGGTTTTTGCAAATAGAGAGCAGGACTTCTATGAGGGAGGCATTATGAAGTTACCTTTAAAATAGCACCAAATCATACAACAAAGCGGTGCATATTTGACCCAAATCGGACATTCTGAAGCATGCTAAATGAAGTCCTATAGTTCATATAAAAAAGTAATGGATTTCTTTTTCCCCAACCTAATATTTGGAGTTTAAAAATCTCATCTTGTGGTATTTAGTTTGTGGTTCAAGAAAATTAGAACGAAAAAGACGAGAGAGAAGAATGACTGAAGACATGCCATCTAAATAATAATTACCAGCAATGGCAGCGAACGCGAGCTTTTCCTTCAGGAAATGGGAGTTACCAGCGAATACGCCCTTATGGCTTCTTAATATTCTGTCATTTATCCCCCCAAAAAATAATTTTCCACCCACAGATCAATGTTTTCTGCTAATGTTATATGTGTAAATAATTGATTATTCCAGCAAATTCCAGCACATAGTGCGTATAATGGTTGTCAAAACGTATACGCTATATTGCACATAATGTTTATTTGAATTATTATTGTGCTTATGTAAAATTTTCCGCGAAATATGCCCTCAATATTTGTTATGTTAATCCGATCTTTGAAGTATTTTTTAAGGAAAATTATAAATATTCCTATATAGAATAGATTAAATTTTTAAAACAGAAATGCTATGATGAATATATTCGTATACCAGTAAGAATTTTCAAATGGCTATTGAGGCAATTTAAAATTAATACTTAAATTTCATTTTTTTAAAATACTTTTAAAATTAACATGCCAATAAATTACCTTCCTTAACATACTTCACACCTCTGCATCTTCCCTTTCCACGCAGTATTTTTCTCAGCATGTCTGCTACAAATTTTCCAAAAACTTTTTTGAAGATGAACAGGAAACGACAAAAGACAACGAAAACAAAAAAAATACGAGAGTAACCGGAAAATTTGTGGCATACCCGTAAATCATGCTACTTCTCATAGACATTCATCTGAAATGCAAAAGCCCCTAAAATCACTCACAAGCTACCAAACCCCTATATATTTGCATTCCCTAGAGACACATACAAACACCCAAAAAATAGTGTATGGTGTTGGTTACGGCAATGATACTGCTACTACTACTATTGGTGTTGTTGTTCCCCTTATAAGGACTAATCATGCTGTTGATACTTTCTATGGCAGTAACGTTACGTATATTCGGGCAAAAACAAAAACACAATCTTTGAAAATAAGTTCCTGCTCTCAGTCTCTTTCGGATTTATTAGCCAAAATACGAAATTTTCTTGGATTCACAACAACAAAAGAATACAAAAGAATAGGGATCGTGAATGAAGCAAACGAGTGAGCTTTCTGTGTAAATACTGTTTCCATATTGTGTATGAATTCCCTCGATACCGTATCACTTGCAGCAGTTACATACACATAACACACCACTAAAATAGTCCGCCTGTTAACAAATGATAAGAAGAAATTTGCGTGGCCACCAAAAATCAATAGGCTTATTGTGTTTGCCATTCGAAAGGATGCCCGTGGTCTTCTGCAACGTATACTTTCTTTTGCTGTTGTTGTTGTTCATTTCATATTCAGTAACATCCATTTGTTAGTCTGTCTTATACTTTTATCCTCAAAGTGATTTAGCGTTTTACGTTTATTATGCTGTTTATACCCTTCACCACACTGTGGTACAGGGTATTATGCCTTTGTGCATATGTTTGTAACAGGCAAAAGGAAACGAGAGAGACACATGGTTCCTTTTGAGAACATGCATAGAATCACTTTCTAAGTCGATTTATGCATGTCCGTCCGTCCGTCCGTCCGTCTGTCTGTCCAAGTTAAATTGTAAACAAAGTACAGGTCGCATTTATGATCCGAATTGGATGAAATTTGGCATAGGTCACTTATTCGGCCCAAGGACGAACCCTATTGAAATTGGGAAAAATCGGTTCAGATTTAGATATAGCTCCTATATATATATATATATTTAACCGATTTAATGTAAACGGTCCCTATATATCTTTCGACTTGCACGAAATTTGGTACAGCCTAATCATTTAGGTCTAGAATGATGTCTGCCAAGTTTCGTGAAAATCGGTCCAGATTTAGAAAAGGTTCCCATATATAGTTTCGTCCGATTTTATGTAACTGGTGCGCCAAAGTCCCTAGATATCCTTCGATTTGCAGAAAATTTGGCATAACGTACTTAATTGAGCCTAGAATGATGTCTGCCCAGTTTCATGAAGATCGGTCCTGATTTAGATATAGCTCCCATATATAGTTTCGTCCGAGTTCATGTAAATGGTGCCCCAAAGTCGCTATATATCTTCCGATTTGCACGAAATTTGGCATAACGTACTGAATTGAGCCTAGAATGATACCTGCCAAGTTTCATGAAAATCGGTCCTGATTTAGATATAGCTACCATATATAGTTTCGTCCGATTTCATGTAAATGGTGCCCCAAAGTCGCTATATATCTTTCGATTTGCACGAAATTTGGCATAACGTACTGAATTGAGCCTAAAATGATGTCTGCCAAGTTTCGTGAAAATCGGTCCAGATTTAGATATAGCTCCCATATATAGTTTCGTCCGATTTCATATAAATGGTGCCCCAAAGTCCCTAGATATCCTTCGATTTGCACGAAATTTTGTACAGATATAGCTTCCATATATAGTTTCGTCCAAATTCATGTAAATGGTTCCCCAAGGTCCCTAGATATCCTTCGATTTGCAGGAAATTTGGCATAACGTACTTAATTGAGCCTAGAATGATGTCTGCCAAGTTTCATGAAAATCGGTCCTGATTTAGATATAGCTCCCATATAATGTTTCGTGCGTTTTCTAGAAGTACAGACATAGCCCAACGGATGACCTTTTTATATTTGTTTGAAATCGATTTACATACTTTATGGTTAGATCTAGGTAGACTCACATTTAGATAAATATCACATATTTTATTTCATCCAATTTCATGTTAATAGTCCTGTTTAATATACCCATAGTGGTGAAGGGTATCATATAGTCGGCCCCGTCCGACTTTACTACTTTCCTTACTGGTTTTATTTTGTCTCTGTTTTTTTTCGTTTTTGTTTTGGTCCCCTTTGGATAAAATGCGATTACCACGAGTGGATAATAAAAATTGGGAATATAATAGGATGTGGTCAGAGCAGATAGCAAAGGAGTAATGAATTACTGTTGTATTAGGTTAGGGTAGAAATAAAATCAAGATGAGGATGTTATGAACGTTTTAGTAAAAGATTTATGCATCTGTTCGTGGTGCAAATTGTTTGGTACTTGTAGAAAAAACTGCCTGAGAAGTTAATTTGTTGGCTCGACCTTATACGAATTTCGACATTTGTTGAATGACATATGAGATATCCCTTCTAAGGTATATGTTATACTGAACTTCTGTATTATATTCTTTTGACTTATCTTTTAGATATATTCGAATTGTATAATCGCCAACAATGTGTTTTTTAATTGCCCTCAATGCGTATTATTAACCCCAACCCAAATTTATGGCGTGCCATTTCTATTGGATTGTTTACGATTATTTTTATACCCTCCACCATAGTATGGAGGGTATATTAATTTTGTCATTCCGTTTGTAACTCATCGAAATATTCATTTCCGACCCTATAAACTATATATTTTCTTGATCGGGGTAAAATTCTAAGACGATCCAGCCATGTCCGTCCGTCTGTTGTAATCACGCTATCTTCTGAAAGAATTGAGATACGGTGCTGAAATTTTGCATAGGGTA
Organism: Musca vetustissima; assembly: GCF_032173495.1. Lineage (NCBI taxonomy): Eukaryota > Metazoa > Arthropoda > Insecta > Diptera > Muscidae > Musca > Musca vetustissima. The sequence continues at coordinate 15,342 of NW_026874650.1, forward strand.
GTCTTTTGTCTGCAGGTAGGTCAAGTTCGAAGATGGTCCACGTTTAGGCATAGCTCCCATATAACAGAACCCCCCAGTATTCGGAATTTTAGGGTTCTTGGGCGCGTTTTTCAACCGAATACGCTAAAATTTGGCACATTGGTTTCTTATTGGGTTCCAAATGTCTCCAAAAAAATTATAAACATAGGTCCACTTTTTCTGGTAGCCCCCATATAACGGTACATCCTAATTGTTAATATTTTGTGGGTTTTGATCGTATTTTTCCAACGAATTGGCTGTAATTTAGTATTTCGAGTTCTTAATAGGTACCAAATCGAATATCTCCCATATAAGGGTACCCCCCAAGTTTCGGTATTTTGGGGTTCTTGAGCGCGTTTTTCAACCGAATACGCTGACATTTAATAAATTGTGTTCTTAATAGGTACCAAATATCTCCACAAATATTATAAATATAGGTCAATTTTTTCGGATATCCCCATATACGGGTACCCCCCAATTTTCGGTATTTTGGGGTTCTTGAGCGCGTTTTTCAACCGAATACGCTGAAATTTGATACATTGGGTTCTTAATAGGTTCCAAGACTCTCCACAAAATATTATGGATATAAGTCCATTTTTTCAGACAGCCCCCATGTAGGGGTACCCCCAATTTTCGGTATTTTAGGGTTCTTGAGCGCTTTTTCAACCGATTTTGCTGCAATTTGGTATTTTGTAGTCGTACATGGTAAGAAATCTCCCTACCAAAAATTATTAATATTCGTCCCCTTTTTGGGTAGTCCCCATATAACCCCTTTTTTATAATAAAATAATTATCTGATTTGTTGCGCGTTTTGAATTTGGTTCTAAAACTCTTTTGTAATCATTTCACCTGCGGAGGATAGAGAGATAAAAAATTAGAACGTAAGGTTCGATAATGAACTATAGCCGCATCGGTCCACTCATTCTGGAACCTCCAAACATGGGCTAGGTTTAAGCCCTTGATTGCAGGTTCCAGAAGGAGTGGACCGATATTCCCCATCTTCGAATTTGAACTAAGCTTGGAAGAAATAATAAGATGGGCAAAGTTCGGATGAAATCTAAATTTTCTGAAACGGATTTGGTCCAAAGAACATGGGGCCTAGAACCAATATTTCGATGAGGCACATTTTCACCGTGTTAAAGTGTATACACCCTCATTAGCCATAAGGCTGAGGGTATAATTATCCGTTAATAATTTTTATTACGGTTTACATAATCCGTTTTAATCCGTCTTTTTGGTATGATTCGTATATTTTCATTTTTAGTACCTGTCAATATAACTATGGTGGAGGGTTTTCACTTGTTATTTATAAATTTACTTACATATCTCATAGGATGTGTGTATATAATATACTGACTTG
>NW_026874651.1:0-16926 GCF_032173495.1 Musca vetustissima
GCCACAGACTAATTTATATTACTTCAGTACGTTGTGTCAATCGGCCTAGCAACATTATTCTAGACTTAATTCAGTACCCTATACCGAAATTCGTGCAAATCGAAAGATATATAGGGAATTTGGTGCACCAATTACATAAAATCGGACGAAAATATATATGGGAGCTATATGTAAATCTGAACCGATTTTCACGAAACTTAACACACATCATTCTAGACCTTATTCATTGCGCTGTGCCAAATTTCATGCAAATCGAAAGATATATAGGGGCTTTGGTACACAATTTACCTTAAATCGGACGAAGCTATATATGGGAGCTATATCTAAATCTGAACCGAATTTCACGAAACTTAACACACATCATTCTAGACCTTATTCATTGCGCTGTGCCAAACATCGTCCAAATCTAATGATATATAGGGACTTTGGTACACAATTTACCTAATATCGGGCGAAACTATATATGGGAGCTATATCTAAATCTGAAGCGATTTTCACGAAACTTTGCACACATCATTTTAGACTTAATTCAGTACGCTATGCCAAATTTCGTGCAAATCGAAAGATATATGGGTACTTTTGTACACCATTTACCTTAAATCGGACGAAGACATATACGGGAGTTATATCTAAATCTGAACCGATTTTCACGAAACTTTGCACACATCATTCTATACATAAATCAGTACGCTATGACAAATTTCGTGCAAATCGAATGTTATATAGGGACTTTGGTACACCATTTACCTTAAATCGGACGAAAATATATATGCGGGAGCTATATCTAAATCTGAACCGATTTTCACGAAACTTAACACAAATCATTCTAGACCTTATTCATTGCGCTGTGCTAAATTTCGTGCAAATCTAATGATATATAGGGACGTTAGTGGACTATTTACCTAAAATCGGGCGAAACTATATATGGGAGCTATATCTAAATCGGAACCGATTTTCACGAAACTTTGCACACATCATTTTAGACTTAATTCAGTACGCTATGCCAAATTTCGTGCAAATCTAATGGTATATAGGGACTTTAGTGGACTATTTAACTAAAATCGGGCGAAACTATATATGGGAGCTATATCTAAATCTGAACAGATTTTCATGAAACTTTGCACACATTATTCTAGACTTAAGTCAGTACGCTGTGCAAAATTTCATGCAAATCGAAAGGTATATTGGGACTTTAGTGGACTATTTACCTTATATCGGACGAAAATATATATGGGAGCTATATCTAAATCTGAACCGATTTTTTGCAATTTGAATAGGGTTCGTCCTTGGGCCAAACAAATGAGCTGTGCCAAATTTCATCCAATTCGGATCATAAATGCGACCAGTACTTTGGTTACAATTTAACATGGGCAGACGGTGATTCTATGCATATTCTCAAAAGGACCCATGGGTCTATCTCGATTATTTTTGTCATTTATAAACATATGCACAAAGACATAATACCCTGTACCACAGTGTGGTAAAGGGTATAAAAAATCTACGACTGCTGCAGGACCTCGAAAATAATCTTTAAAAAAAATACTGCTGCAGGACGTCGAAAAAATATCTTTAAAAAAAATACTGCTGCAGGATCTCGAAAATAATCTTAAAAAAATCTACGCCTGCTGCAGGACCTCGAAAATATTCTTTAAAACAATCTACGCCTGCTGCAGTATTTCGAAAATAATCTTTAAAAAAATCTACGCCTGCTGCAGGACCTCGAAAGTAATCTTTAAAGAAATCTACGCTTGCTGCAGGACCTCGCAAATACTTTTTAAAAAATCTACGGCCGCTGCAGAACCTAGAAAATAATCTTAAAAAAATCTACGCCTTCTCTACGCCTTGTGTGAATCCTTGAAAATATATTCTTTAAAAAATTCACGCCTTATATAGATCCTTGAAAAATATTCTTTAAAAATCCACGCCTTGTGTGAATCCTTGAAAAAATATTCTTTAAAAAATCCACGCCTTGTATAGATCCTTGACCAAATATTCTTTAAAAAATCCAGATCCTTGACATCCAGATCCTTAAAAAATATTCTTTAAAAAATCCACGCCTTGTATAGATCCTTGAAAAAATATTCTTTAAAAAATCCACGCCTTGTATAGATCCTTGAAAAAATATTCTTTAAAAAATCCACGCCTTGTGTAGATCCTTGAAAAAATATTCTTTAAAAAATCCACGCCTTGTGTAAATCCTTGAAAAAATATTCTTTAAAAAATCAACGCCTTGTGTAGATCCTTGAAAAAATATTCTTTAAAAAATCCACGCCTTGTGTAAATCCTTGAAAAAATATTCTTTAAAAAATCAACGCCTTGTATAGATCCTTGAAAAACTATTTTTTAAAAAATCCACGCCTTGTATAAATCCTTGAAAAAATATTCTTGAAAAAATCAACGCCTTGTATAGATCCTTGAAAAAATATTCTTTAAAAAATCAACGCCTTGTATAGATCCTTGAAAAAATATTCTTTAAAAAATCCACGCCTTGTATAGATCCTTGAAAAAAATATTCTTTAAAAAATCCACGCCTTGTATAGATCCTTGAAAAAAATATTCTTTAAAAAATCCACGCCTTGTATAGATCCTTGAAAAAAATATTCTTTAAAAAATCCACGCCATGTATAGATCCTTGAAAAAAATATTCTTTAAAAAATCTACGTTTTGTATAGATCCTTGAGAAAATATTCTTGAAAAAATACATGCCTTGAGAAATATTCTTTACGAAATCCATGTCTTGTGTATGTCCTTAAAACATATTTTTTTAAGAAATCCACGCCTTGTATAGATCCTTAAAAAAAATTCTTTAATAAATCCACGCCTTGTATAGATCCTTGAAAAATATTTTTTAAAAAATCCACGCCTTAGGTCCTTTAAAAATAATCCGCTATAAATGTGTGACTAATTTTTTCTTTAGCATTTTGTTTTCCAACTACTAATTGAGTCCCTCTCACATGTCTCCACCAAACAACAATAGCAAAAAAATTCGAGTGGAACATGTTTCTCATATGATGTGTTGACCAAACCGAGATTATGTGTATTTAATTTCCTTGTTGCAACATCGGGTCACACTTGACGCATTAGTGCTGTCTACCTCATCTCTCATGTTTGGTTTTGTTTTTTTTTTTTTTCGAAAAAAAAAAGAAATTCTACCTAATGATGGTGTGCGCATCATTAACAAATTTGTGTTCCTTTATTTATTCATCATACGTCACACATCCACAATATTCAACAACAACAACAACAGTAGAAAACCTGAAGCTACAAAAAAATGAGCAACAACATGAGGAACAACTCACATGAACGCATTTAGCTGGCTGTTGATTTTTTTGTTATTTTGTTCGGTTGTTTGCTATCCCGGAATACAGAGGTGCACTTGGGTCTCATACAAAATTCATGTACATCAGACACAAACACAGACATACATACAAATACCAAATAATGTATTTTCCCAGAGCTCTAACTAAGCTCATTCACTCACACACACACACACTCGCACATCCGTACACACTTAGCCTCTTACTCTTTAGTAAATATACGGCTGGTGTGTGTTACAGGAGCAGGAGCAGCATCAGCAGGTCCTGCTATATGTGCCTGTCTCACCGTGCATGGTGTCATGGTGCATGAGTAGCGAATAATACGCAGACATTTGCACATGAGACTGTCACGTACTATTGCGGTATTTTTTCTCCAAAAGATGATGGTGACGACGACGACGACAAGAAGAAGCAGCAGAAGAGTTGATTTGCTCGTCCTTTTTTTAGAAGTGTTCCTGTTTGAAGTTTTGGGATTCCAGGACCCCACTCCTTTCCCCTCTTGGCAAAGGGAAATGTGACCAGGCTTTTTTATATGCAACAGCATGACAAAGTATAAGTTTCAGACGTTTGCTTAAAACTAACTAACACACGCACACATAGACAACATAACACACAATGATGTGAATGCATGAGAGTATGCGTGTGTGTGCTATTGGTTTTTCTATGAAGTGTCATTCGGGGATATGATTTAAATAAAAATAAATAATAAATAGTATTTTTGCTTTTTTGTAAAAAGGAATGTGGTTTTAGAAACTTTTTCCAGGAATTTGTTAAATAAATGTTGTATAAAATATTTTGGGTAAAAAACATATTTTTAAGGACTAAGGACAAGGATATTTGTAAAAATATTTATTTACGTATATAAGTTAAAAAAAAAATTAAGGACCCACGCAAGGCGTGGATTTTTTAGAGAATATTTTTTCAAGGATCTACACAAGCCGGGGATTTTTTAAAGAATATTTTTTCAAGGATCTATACAAGGCGTGGATTTTTTAAAGAATATTTTTCAAGGATCTATACAAGGCGTGGATTTTTTAATGAATATTTATTCAAGGATCTATACAAGGCGTGGCTTTTTTAAAGAATATTTTTTCAAGGATCTATACAAGGCGTGGATTTTTTAAAGAATATTTTTTCAAGGATCTATACAAGGCGTGGATTTTTTAAAGAATATTTTTTCAAGGATCTATACAAGGCGTGGATTTTTTAAAGAATATTTTTCAAGGATCTATACAAGGCGTGGATATTTTAAAGAATATTTTTTCAAGGATGCTACACAAGGCGCGGATATTTTAAAGAATATTTTTTCAAGGATCTACACAAGGCGTGGATTTTTTAAAGAATATTTTTTCTATCAAGGCGTGGATTTTTTAAAGAATATTTTTTCAAGGATCTATACGTGAATTTTAAAAAAAGGCGTGGATTTTTTAAAGAATATTTTTCAAGGATCTATACAAGGCGTGGATTTTTTAAAGAATATTTTTTCAAGGATCTATACAAGGCGTGGATTTTTTAAAGAATATTTTTTCAAGGATCTATACAAGGCGTGGATTTTTTAAAGAATATTTTTTCAAGGATCTATACAAGGCGTGGATTTTTTAAAGAATATTTTTTCAAGGATCTATACAAGACGTGGATTTTTTCAAGAATATTTATTTTTTCTTGTGGTCAGCTTTGTTTTTAAAACAAACGCTGTGAATACCATTTTTATTCGTCTACCCTGTGAAATTGAAATATTTGAACACCTACAAAATTCGATTTTTTCGTTTTTTGGTATTGCTGTTGCTGCCTATGTATTTCTTCCATTGATTGTTCGAAGCCAAACACAGCAGCATTTATTTCTTCAGGGAGCTATCTGTGAAAATTACAAAGTTTTCGAACACGATGTAAAAAAAATCGGCAAGAAGTTGAAAGAAGAAGAAAAAAGAAATTGTAATAGACCTCAAAGTCATGTGTGTCCTATTTCCATCGTTTTTTTTTCGTTCATACGAAATATGTGAAGGGAATACACTTCAATATTCATTGCATATTTCGATATTTCATGCACAACATCATCAGCATCTAGAGACTTAAATAAGTTATGTCCGTCAGCATAGATGGAAGTTGGACCACGAAATAAAATAGTTAGTGGGGAGGCATTAGAACAAGATTATATGAATAATGTTATTTAACAAATTGATGTCTTCTTTAAAAAATGTTGGCATAGAGTACTGAACTAGGTCCAGAATGATGTGTAGCAAGTTTCGTGAAAATCGGTTCAGATTTAGATATAGCTCCCATGTATAGTTTTGTCCGATTTTATGTAAATGGTGCACCAAAGTCCCTATATACCTTTCGATTTGCACGAAATTTGGCAAAGAGTACTAAACTTGGTCCAGGATGATGTGTGCCAAGTTTCGAGAAAATTGGTCCTGATTTAGATATAGGTTCCCTATATAGTTTCGTCCGATTTTATGTAAATGGTGCACCAAAGTCCCTATGTATCCTTCGATTTGCACGAAATTTGGCATAGGGTACTGAATTAGCTCCAGAATAATGTGTGCTAAGTTTCGTGAAAATCGGTTCAGATTTAGATATAGCTCCCATATATAGTTTTGTCCGATTTTATGTAAATGGTGCACCAAAGTTCCTATATACCTTTCGATTTGCACGAAATTTGGCATAAAGTGCTGAATTAGGTTAAGAAAGGCGTGTGCCAAGTTTCGAGAAAATCGGGTCAGATTTATATGTAGCTGCCATACATATCTTCGTCCGATTTAAGGGTCTCAGAAGTCCCTATATATCTTTGGATTTACACCAAATTTGGCACAGAGTACTGAATTAGGTCCAGAATGATATGTACCAAGTTTCGACAAAATCGGTTCAGATTTAGATATAGCTCTTATATATAGTTTCGTCCGATTTACGGTAAATGATGCACCAAAGTCCCTATATACCTTTCGATTTGCACGAAATTTAGCTTAGAGTACTGAATTAGCTTCAGAATAATGTGTGCTAAGTTTCGAAAAAATCGGTTCTGATTTAGATAAAGCTCCCATATATATTTTCGTCGGATTTAAGGGTCTCAGAGTTCCCTATATATCTTTCGATTTACACGAAATTTAGCACAGAGTACTGAATTAGGTCCAAAAGTATGTGTGCCAAGTTTCGACAAAATCGGTTCAGATTTAGATATACCTCTTATATATAGTTTCGTCCGACTTAAGGTAAATGGTGCACCAAAGTTCCTATATATCATTTGATTTGCACGAAATTTGGCATAGGGTACTGAATTGGGTTCAGAATGATGTGTGCTAAGTTTCGTGAAAATCGGTTGGGATTTAGATATAGCTCCAATATATATTTTCGTCCGATTTAATGTAAATTGTGCACTGAAGCCCCAAAAATAAGTATATAGAATATCACAACGTGGTGAAGGGTATCATATAGTCGGCCCAGTCCGACTTTACTGCTTTCCTTACTGGTTTTTAATTAAGGCCGTTTTTGGGTATTTTTGAAAAAAATAGTCCCTTGAAAAATATTCTTTATATCTCCAAGATTTATTTGATGGTCAGAATAAAAAATCGTTTTAAAATCCAGGGGTCTAATAGCTGCGTTTAGAATTAAAATATATTTTTTGTTTTTAAATAAAATACATTTTTTCTTCTCGTTAAAAAATATTCAGGGAATATTTAAAAATTTATTGTATAAACCTCCTCGAATTCTTATTCTTTACCATGTTTTGCTTTACCCTTCAAGAGACCTTTCTTGGCCTTTTCCTCGGCAATGCAATATGACACCTGATACGAATAATCACACTTCTCTTCAATGTCCTCAAAACGATTTTTACAATCTTCAGCAATTTTTAAGCCTTCCTCTGTCATTTTCTTTCCTTTGCCCATTGATGACATATTCAATTTGCCATTTTCATCTAAATGACCCGAACTTTCTAACATGCAATGGGTATAGCATTTCATGCGATTATCGATGTCGGTGGAACCCATTTTGGCCGCCTTCCACATGCCAAGGAATTCCTTTTTGGAGAGCTCATTATCGGCCAAGCATTTGGCATGCTTGCGGGGATCCTTGCGGGCGGAAGTCTAAAAGGGGTTTGGAAATTAAGTTATTAAAATATAAAAAAAAATATTGGAAATAATTACACTGGCGACCAAAATTAAAGCCACACAGACGAAAATATTGAAAACTTTCATTTTTCGGGGTGTCTTGAAAATATAAAACCTGCTGAACTGTTTCCATTGCCAGTCCACTTTTATAGTAGCGAAAAGTGATGTGTATCTTGTGAATCAATATTTCGTGTCAATTGTTGCAGAATTGAATAGCATTAGGTATTGAATTCAATTTTATGTAATTATTAGTTTGAAAATAATAAATTTGTTTTGGGAAATATTTATAATTATATATTGGGAAAAATGGCACATAAACAAGGAAATCTGTAGGACCCTGACAAAATATATTTTATACCCTTCACCACACTGTGGTACAGGGTATTATGTCTTTGTGCATATGTTTGTAACAGGCAAAAGGAAATGAGATAGACCCTTTGGTTCCTTTTGAGAATATGCATAGAATCCCCTTTTAAACCGATTTATGCATGCCCGTCCGTCTCTCTGTCCATGTTAAATTGTTAACAAAGTACAGGTCGCATTTATGATCCGAATTGGATGAAAATTGACATACGTCACTTATTTGGCTCAAGGACGAACCCTATTGAAATTGGGAAAAATCGGATCAGATTTAGATGTAGCTCCCATATGTATATTCGTCCGATTTAAGGTAAATGGTGTACCAGAGTCCGTATATATCTTTCGATTTGCACGAAAATTGGCACAGTGCAATGAATTGGGTCTAGAATGATGTGTATAAAGTTTCTTGAAAATCGGATCAGATTTAGATATAGCTCCCATATATATATATCCGTCCGATTAAAGGTAAATGGTGTACCAAAGTCCCTATATATCTTCCGCCGATTTGCACGAAATTTGGTATAGCGTACTGGAAATATAGTTCCCATATATATTTTCGTCCGATTTAAAGGAAATGGTGCACCAATGTCCCTATATATCTTTCGATTTGCACGAAATTTCGCACAGCGTAACGAATTGGGTCTAGAATAATATGTGTTAGGTTTCCTAAAAATCGGTTCAGATTTCGATATAGCTCCCATATATATTTTCGTCCGATTTTATGTAAATGTCCTTATATATCATTCGATTTGCACGAAATTTAGCATAGCGTACTGAATTGAGTCTAGAATGATGTGTGCAAAGTTTCGTGAAAATCGGTTCCAATTTAGATATAGCTCCCATATATATTTTCGTCCGATTTAAGGGAAATGGTGCACCAATGTCCCTATATATCTTTCGATTTGCACGAAATTTCGCACAGCATAACGAATTGGGTCTAGAATGATGTGTGTTAGGTTTCCTCAAAATCGGTTCAGATTTCGATATAGCTCCTATATATATTTTCGTCCGATTTTATGTAAATGTCCCTATATATCATTCGATTTGCATGAAATTTAGCATAGCGTGCTGAATTTAGTATAGAATGATGTGTGCAAAGTTTAGTAAAAATCGGTTCCGATTTATATATAGCTCCCATACATATTTTTGTCCGATTTTACGTAAATAGTGGACCCAAGTCCATATATATATTTCGATTTGCACGAAATTTGGCATAGCGTACTGAATTAGGTCTAAAATGATGTGTGCTAAGCTTCGTGGAAATCGGTTCAGATTTCGATATAGCACCTATATATATTCGTCCGATTTTATGTAAATGGTTTCCTATATATCATTCATTTTGCACGAAATTTAGCATAGCGTAATGAATTGAGTTTATAATGATGTTTGTTAAGTTTCGTGAAAATCGGCACAGATATAGCTCCCATATATATTTTCATCCGATTTTATCTAAATGCTACACCAAAGTCCCTATATATCTTTTGATTTGCACAAAATTTGGCATAGCGTACTGCATTGAGTCTAGAATGATGTGTGCAAAGTTTCTTGAAAATCGGTTCAGACTTAGATATAGCTCCCACATATATTTTCGTCCGATTTTATGTGAATGGTGCTCCAAAGTCCCTATATATCTTTTCGTTCAATTTTGGGAGACATGTGTAGAGTATACCCAAAGTGGTGAAGGGTATTATATAGTCGGCCCAGTCCGACTTTACTACTTTCCTTACTGTTTTGTTTTTTTTTTTTTTTCAATTAAAAAATTTTAATGCATTTTTGAAAAATTTATCATTTATCAACATTCGTATTCCTAGTGTAGATTATTTGATGATTCACCTCCCAAAAGGGCTTTCATTGACATTGCCTGGGCAATACAAGTCGACACCTGATACGAATAATCACATTTTTCTTCAACATTTTCGAAACGATCTCTGCAATCTTCAGCAATTTCCACATCATTCTCTGTCATTTCCCTATCTTGGCCCATTTTTGCGATATCCAATTTACCATTATCATCCAAATGACCCGAACTTTCCAAAATGCAGTGGGTATAACATTTCATACGATTATCGATGTCGGACGAACCGCTGTTGGCCTCTATCCATAACTCATTGTATTCGTCATCGGAAATGTTATTTTCGGCCATACATTTTGTATGCCCGAGATCATCCTCCTCGGCTGAGGTCTAAAGGGGGATTGGCATTTTGAATACAAAAAAAAAAAAAAAAAAAGATTGAACAGTATTTATTTTTGAAAATACTTACACTGGCGACCAAAATTAGAGCCACACAGAAGAATATATTGAAAACTTTCATTTCAATTGGTTTTTCAGAATTTTTTGGTTCCCTGAATAAGTGGAAATTGTTGCATTGACTTTTATAGTAGCAGAACTGAGTGGTATTTGGTGTAGCAATATATCGTGTCAATTGTTTCAGAATTGAATAGAATTGCGTATTGAACTTCAGATAATTTAATTATTAGTTGGAAAATAATTAATTTGTTTTCGAAAATATTCATTTTATGCAAAAAATGATACCTAAACCAGTAAGGAAATTAGTAAAGTCGGACTGGGCCGACTATATGATACCCTTCACCTCTTTGGGTATATGTACAAATTTCGTGCAAATCGAAGGATATATAAAATCGGACGAAAATATATATGGGAGCTATATCTAAATCTGAACCGATTTTCACCAAACTTGGCACACATCAGTCTGGACTAAATTCAGTACGCTATACCAAATTTCGTCCAAATCGAAGGATATATAGGGACATTGCTGCACCATTTACCTGAAATCGGACGAAAATATGTATGGGACCTATATCTAAATTTGAACCGATTTTCACGAAATTTAACACAAATCGTTCTAGACTTAATTCTGTACCCTATCCCAAATTTCGTGGAAATCGAATAATATATAGGGTCTCAGTTGCACCATTTACATAAAATCGGACGAAAATATATATGGGAGCTTTATTTAAATCTGAACCGATTTTCACGAAATTTAACACACATCGTTCTAGACTTGATACAGTACGCTATGCCAAATTTTGTGCAAATCGAAACATATATAGGTACTTTGGTGCACCATTTACCTTAAATCGGACGAAAGTAAATATGGGACCTTTATTTAAATCTGAACCGATTTTCATGAAATTTTACACACATCATCCTAGTATCAATTCAGTACGCTATGTCAAATTTCGTGCAAATCGAAGGATATACAGGGACATTGGTACAACATTTACCTTAAATCGGACGAAAATATATATGGGAGCTATATCTAAATCTTAACCGACTTTTCCCAATTTCAATAGGGTTGGTCCTTGGGCCAAATAAGTGAACTGTGCCAAATTTCATCCATATCGGATCATAAATGCGACCTGTACTTTGTTAACAAAAATACATGGACAGACAGACGGACGGACGGACGACGGGCAGACAGACGGACATGCATAAATCGACTTAGAAAGTGTTTCTATGCATATTCTCAAAAGGAACCATGTGTCTATCTCGTTTCCTTTTGCCTGTTACAAACATATGCACAAATACATAATACCCTGTACCACTGTGTGTTGAAGGGTATAAAAATCCACGCCTTATATAGGACCCAAAAAAGGACACACAAAAATATTCTTTTAAACATCCACACCCTGACTAGGTCAAAAAATAAATAATCCGAGCCATGAGCCAAAAAAAAAAAATATTTTGTAAAAAATCCACGCTTTACATATGCCCCATAAGAATTCAGGCCTTGTATACCCCTTTGTAGAAGGTCCCTGAAGAAATATTCTTTAAAAAAGCAGAACTTATATAGGCCCAAATGTATAGAGATTCCAGATTTTGTTTCTGATCTTGAAAAATATTTTTTAATGGAAAAAGAATAGCTGCAGCTCTTCCACAGGAAGAACAATAGCTGCAGCTCTTCCACAGGAAGAAGCATACCTGCAGCTCCTCCACAGTAAGAAGGATACCTGCAGATCTTCCACAGGAAGAATACCTGCAACTCTTCTACACGAAGAAGAAAACATACAGCTCTCCTATTTGAAGGAAACTATCCCAACTTTCCTATAGGAAGAAAATTACCTGGTGACCTACCATAGGAAGAAGAATAGCTGCATTTCTTCTACAGGAAGAATAATACCTTCAGCGTTTCCGCAGGAAGAAGAATACATCTAACTTTTAGAAGGAAGCATAATACCTCCAGTTTTTTCAAAGAAGCAGAATATCTGCAGCTCTTTCAAAGGATGAAGAATAGCTGCAGCTCTTCCACAGGAAGAAGAATACCTGCATTTCTTCCACAGGAAGAATACTTTCAGCGCTTCCGCAGGAAGAACAATACCTGCAAATCTTCTACACGAAGAAGAATACATACAGCTCTCCTATATGTAGGAAAATACCTAAGAAAAAATATACGAAAAAATATACGTAAATCGGACCTTATAGGTCCCAGAAAAAATATTCTTTAAAACACATACCTTCAGTAGGCCCCTGTAGAAAACATTCATTAAAATTCTACCGCTTCTGTAGGCTCCTAAAAAATATTCTTTAAACAATATAGGTTCCAGATAAAATACAAGCCTTTTAATTCTTAAAAAAAATCCAGCTTTATATTGTTCCATATAAAAATATTCTATTTCATTTATTAACGCCCATATTTTCATTCTTCATCATGTTCTGCTTCACCTTTCCATAGACCTTTCTTGGCCATTTCTTCGGCAATGCAAAATGATAACTGATACGAATAATCGCACTTCTCTTCAACGCCTTCAAACTGATTTTTACAATCTTCAACAATTTTTAAACCTTCCTCGGTCAGTTTCTCTTCTTGGTCCAGTGTTGACATGTCGAATTTACCATTTTCATCTAAATGACCAGCGCTTTCCAACATGCAATGGGTATAGCATTTCATGCGATTATCGATATCGGTGGAACCCTCTTTGGCCGCTTTCAACATACCATGGAATTCCTCGTTGGAGATTTTATTATCGGCCAAGCATTTGGCATGCTTGAGAGGATCCATGTTGGCTGAGGCCTTAGGGGGAGATTGGAAATTTAGATTCAAAAGGATTGAAATTTTTATTGAAAATACTTACACTGGCGACCAAAATTAAGGCAACACAAAACAAAATATTGAAAACTTTCATTTTGTTTACTTTTCGATTTTTTTCCAGGAGAATTGAAAACTGCTGAATTGCTTTCATTGTCCGCCGACTTTTATAGGAGAAGTTGAATGTGATTTGTATCTTGCGAATCAATATATCGTGTCAATTGTTGAAGAATTGAATAGAATTTGATATTGACCTGCAGATGATTAAATTATTAGTTTTGAAAATAATTAATTTGTTTTCGAAAATTATAATTTCTAGGCAAATAATTATATTTTATGATGAATGGAAACAAAAACCAGTAAGGAAAGTAGTAAAGTTTGACGGGGCCGACTATATAATACCATTCACCACTTTGGGAATATTCAACATAGGAATCCTAACCGACGTTGCATTTTCGAAGGACCAGTAGAATGAAATTGAATCCATAAACATGTCGTTCTGCAACCTCAGATACAGTTGTTCTGATATAGGGTTGTTTCTTACAACGGGACAATATTATGTAAATCAATTGAAAGCAAATATCAAGCGGACACCCGATTGATCTGTGATAAACATGAGGAGTTTGGAGCACCTATATCTAATTCTGAACCGATTTGCCAGAGGTTAATTTATTACAATTTACCTTAAATCGGACGAACGTATATATGGGAGCTATATCTAAATCTGAACCAATTTTCACAAAACTTAACACACATCATTCTAGACCTAATTCATTACACTATGCTAAATATCGTGCAAATCGAAATATATTTAGGGACTTTGGTGCACTATTTACTTAAAATCGGACGAAAATATATATGGGAGCTATATCTAAATCTGGACCGATTTTCACGAAACTTACCACTCACCATTCTAGACACAATTTAGTAAGTTATGCCAAATTTCGTGCAAATCGAAGGATATATAGGGACTTTGGTGTGCCATTTACATAAAATCGGAGGAAAATATATATGGGAGCTATATCTAAATCTGAACCGATTTTCACGAAACTTGGCACACGTCATTCTAGTCTTAATTCAGTACGCTATGCCAAATTTCGTGCAAATCGAAGGATATATAGGGACTTTGGTGTGCCATTTACATGAAATCGGACGAAACTATATATGGAAGCTATATCTAAATCTCAACCGATTTTCACTAAATTTGGCACACATCATTCTAGACCTAATTCAGTAGGCTATACCAAATTTCGTGCAAATCGAAAGGAAAATAGAGACTTTGGTGCACTATTTACCTTAAATCGGACGAAAATATATATGGGAGCTATATCTAAATCTGAACCGATTTTCACGAAACTTAACACACATGATTTTAGACTTAATTCAGTGAACTGTACCAAATTTCGTGCAAATCGAAGGATATATAGGGACTTTGGTGCACTATTTTCCTAAAATCGGACGAAAATATATATGGGAGCTATATCTAAATGTTAACCGATTTTCACGAAACTCAACACACATCATTCTACACCTAATTCAGTACGCTGTGCCAAATTTCGTGCAAATCGAAGTATATATAGGGTCTCTAGTGCACCATTTACCTAAAATCGGACGAAACTATATATGGGAGCTATATCTAAATCTGAACCGATTTTCACGAAATTTAGGCTTAATTCAGAATTCTATGCCAAATTTCTTTCAAATCGAAGGTTATATAGGGACTTTGGTCCACCATTTACATAAAATCGGACGAAAATATATATGGGAGCTATATTTAAATCTGAAACGATTTTCACGAAATTTAACACACAACGTTCTAGACTTAATTCAGTGCGCGATGCCAAATTTTGTGCAAATCGAAAGATATATAGGGTGTTTAGTGCACCAATTACCTTAAATCGGATGAAATTATATATGGAAGCTATATGTAAATCCGAACCGATTTTCACGAAATTTAGGCTTAATTCAGAATTCTATGACAAATTTCTTTCAAATCGAAGGTTATATAGGGACTTTGGTCCACCATTTACATAAAATCGGACGAAAATATATATGGGAGCTATATTTAAATCTGAAACGATTTTCACGAAATTTAACACACAACGTTCTAGACTTAATTCAGTGCGCGATGCCAAATTTTGTGCAAATCGAAAGATATATAGGGTGTTTAGTGCACCAATTACCTTAAATCGGATGAAATTATATATGGAAGCTATATGTAAATCTGAATCGATTGTCACGAAACTTTGCAAACGTCATTCTAGTATAAATTCAGTAAGCTATGTCCAATTTCGTGCAAATCGAAGGATATATAGAGACTTTGGTGCACCATTTACTTTAAATCGGATAAAGATATATATGGGAGCTATATCTAAATCTGAACCTATTTTCAAGAAATTTTACACACATCGTTCTAGACTTGATTCAGTACGCTATGCCAAATTTCGTGCAACTCGAATAATATATAGGGTCTCTGTTGCACCATTTACCTAAAATCGGATGAAAATATATAATTGAGCTATATCTAAATTTGAACCGATTGTCACGAAACTTTGCACACATCATTCTAGTATCAATTCAGTACACTATGTCAAATTTCGTGCAAATCGAATATATATAGAGACTTTGGTGCACCATTTACATAAAATCGGACGAAAATATATATGGGAACTATATCTAAATCTGAACCAATTTTCAAGAAATTTTACACACATCGTTCTAGACTTGGTTCAGTACGCTATGCCAAATTTCGTATAAATCGAAAGATATATAGATACTTTGGTACACCATTTACCTTAAATCGCACGAAAATATATTTGGGAGCTGTATTTAAATCTGAACCGATTTCCAGGAAACTTAACGCACATCATTCTAGACCTAATTAATTACGCTGTGCCAAATTTCATGCAGATCGAAGAATATATAGGGACTTTGGTGCACAATTTACCTGTAATCGGACGAAACTATATATGGGAGCTATATCTAAATCTGAACCGATTTTCACGAAATTTTACACACATCGTTCTAGACTGAATTCAATGCGCTATGTCAAATTTCGTGCAAATCGGAGGATATATAGAGACTTTGGTGCACTGTTTACATGAAATCGGACGAAACTATATATGGGAGCTATATCTAAATCTGGACCGATTTTCACGAAACTTGGCAGACATCATTCTAGACCTAAATGATTAGGCTGTACTAAATTTCGTGCAAATCGAAAGTTATATAGGGACCGTTTACATTAAATCGGTTAAATATATATATGGGAGCTATATCTAAATCTGAACCGATTTTTCCCAATTTCAATAGGGTTCGTCCTTGGGCCAAATAAATGAGCTCTGCCAAATTTCATCCAATTCGAATCATAAATGCGATCTGTACATTGTTTTCAATTTAACATGGACAGACATACGGACGGACGGACATGCATAAATCGACTTAGAAAGTGGTTCTATGCATATTCTTAAACAAAGACATAGTACCCTGTACCTGTACAGTGTGATGAAGGGTATAAAAATAATCCCCTTATAGATGACCCAGAATTTTTTTTTAAATAACCCAAGTCTTATATAGAATCCATAAAAATTTTCTTTAAATGGTCCACTGTGTGTAAGTTCGTTCAATAATTTTCCAATATTCCGATATTAAATTCATTTTTTCACAACAAATTAAACTGATTTGTTTTTGTAGTTACTAATAATAATAATAATTACTGAAGTTTCCAGTTCAGTTATTAAAATCAAGAATTCTAGGTATCTCTGAACTGTGATGCATATCATACGAAACAATGAAACCGCCAGGTAGTTATTAAACAAAATCTTGACACTTTTCAATGCCCTATAAAAATGTCAATCATTGGGTCTGACACTAATTTTCAAATTGATCTGAACAAACTCACCGGAATCCCTCGGTATGAATTTTTTCAACATTGCTGTTTTGGTTGCAGCTCTGGCAGCTCTATGTCTGGTTAGAAAGGTATGATACAAAATTTAAAAAATATATAATACTGAAAAAAATATTTATTTATTTGTGTAGACCTCCGCCGACCACTCTGCTTGTCTTGATAAAAATGGCCTGAGCCAGGATGAATTCGAT